>NC_056450.1:8196416-8496416 GCF_018296145.1 Oncorhynchus tshawytscha | reverse complement strand
AACCTGCCCCTCCGCCTGCCCTGCCGGAAGCTGGGGCCGCAGTGTTTGGGGCCATTTAAAGTCCTGAGGAGGATAAACGAGGTGTGTTATAGATTACAACTCCCCTCTTACTATCGCATTAACCCCTCGTTCCATGTGTCTCTCCTCAGGCCGGTGGTAGCTGGTCCCCTACAAGAAAGTGAGGTTCCGGAGGACGCATATTCCAGCCCGCCCCCTCTGGACATCGAGGGGTCCCCGGCGTACACAGTACGAGCTATTCTGGACCCGAGATGCCGGGTGAGGGGCCTGCAGTACCTTGTGGACTGGGAGGGGTACGGTCCGGAGGAGTACGGTCCGGAGGAGAGGTGCTGGGTACCGGTGGGGGATATTTTGGATCCATCGCTACTAAGGGAGTTCCATCGCCTCCATCCGGATCGCCCTGCGCCTTGCCCTCCGGGTCGCCCTTGAGGCTGGGGTCGGTGTGCTGCGGGAGCCGGGCGTCAGGGGGGGTACTGTCACGAATCCCACCGAAGATGGTGCACCTTCCTGTTCGGGCGGCGCTCGGCGCTCGTCGTCGCCGGCCTACTAGCTGCCACCAATCCCCTTTTCTGTTTCAGTTAGTTTTGTCTGATTAGTTTCACCTGTTTCTTGTTTAGGTTTTGTTTTGGGCTATTTAAACTTTGATAGGCCCGCTGGCTTTTGTGCGGACTTGTTTTTCTGTTCATGGTGTGTGGATTATTGTGGATTCCGTTTTTCTGGAATGTCCTTGTAAGTTATGTTTTGGTGTGCGACGGGTTTTTTACCCACTTTTATTATTTTGTATATTTTGGTTTTCAGAGTTTTGTGTGCACTTATTAAACGACTCCGTTTATACCAAGTTCGTTCTCCTGCGCCTGACTTCCCTGCCACCAACACGCACCCATTACAGAATCTCCGACCTTAACTATGGAGTCAGCAGGAGAAGGTACCCTGGCCATTGAGGTGGAGGAGCGCGTCCAGGAGCATGCAGTTATGCTTTACCATCTTGGCACCGCCATGGATCGCGTTGTCTAGACAATGGACCGCTGGGAGAGACAAGGAGTTCTTCCAGCGCCTCCACCAGCACAACCGGGGTCTCTCCTGAGCGCCCCTTTCCCGCCTGAACCCAGTGGGATCCATCTCTCCTTTCCCCAGGAGTATGACGGGAGGGCTGCGAACTGCCAGGGGTTCTTGTTGCAATTAGACCTCTATCTGGCCACCGTCCACCAGGCTCCATCGTACCATGAGAGGGTATCCGCCCTCGTCACGTGCCTCACAGGGAGCGCCCTGGAGTGGGCCAATGGCGTGTGGAGAGAGGGAGATGTGGCATTGGACCAGTTTGAGGAGTTCATCTGTTTCCGGGCAGTCTTCGACCACCCACCCGAGGGTAGAGCGGTGGGTGAGCGCTTCTACCATCTGAGGCAGGAGATGAGGAGCGCCAAGGAGTTCGCCCTGGAGTTTAGGACCCTGGCTGCCGGCGCAGGATGGAACAATAGGGCCCTGATCGACCATTACCACTGCAGTCTGCGCGAGGACGTCCGTCGGGAGCTGGAATGCAGTGATGTTTGACCAGCTGGTGGACCTGTCCATCCGGCTGGACAACCTGCTGGCTACTCGCGGACGTTCAGATTGGGGTCTGGTGGTTCCTTCCTCCCGCACCCCCTCTCCGATACCGATGGAGCTGGGAGAAGCGGTGCGCAGGGAGACCGGAGGGGGTTCCCGCTTGTGCACCATCTGTGGCCGCAGAGGTCACACTGCTTGTTGGTGCCGGGTTGGTTCCTCTGGGAATCGAGGCAGCAGGCAGGGTGCTCTGGCGTCATCCCAGGGAAGCTGGCACCATTCTCACCCAGAGCCCTCTGTTGCACATATGTTTGTGTCTGTTACGTTCCCTGAGTTTTCCCCGCATTCCCATGATAAGGCGCTCGTCGATTCAGGCGCGGCTGGGAATTTTATTTATAGAGCTTTAGCCTATAGTTTAGGGATCACCATCGTTCCCGTGGATGTGCCCTTCCCTGTTCACGCCTTAGATAGTCAAGCATTGGGGTCAGGTTTGATTAGGGAGGTCACCTCGCCTTTGGGCATGGTGATGCAGGGGGGTCATACGGAGAGAATGAGTCTCTTCCTTATTGACTCTCCTGCGTTTCCAGTGGTGCTGGGCCTACCCTGGTTAGCTTGTCATAACCCCACTGTTTCTTGGCCACAGAGGGCTCTCACGGGGTGGTCGCTCAGGTAGGTGTTTTGGGGTTCTGTTGGTGCTACTACAGTGGAGAGTCTAGACCAGGTCTCCACCGTGCACATTCCCCCTAAATATGCCGATTTGGCTCTCGCCTTCTCCAAAAAGAAGGCAACTCAATTACCACCTCATCGACGGGGTGATTGTGCGATAGATCTCCTGGTAGACGCTGCACTTCCCAGGAGTCAAGTGTATCCCCTCTCACAGACGGGGGCTTTGGAAATATATGTCTCCAAATCCCTGCGTCAGGGGTACATTCAGTCATCCACTTCACCCGCCTCCTCGAGTTTCTTTTCTGTGAAGAAGGAGGGGGGTCTGCGCCCGTATATTGACTATCGGGGTCTGAATCAGATCACTGTGAGGTATAGTTACCCGCTACCACTCATAGCCACAGCGATAGAGTCAATGCACGGGGCGCGCTTCTTTACCAAACTAGATCTCAGGAGCACTTACAACCTGGTTCGTATCCGGGAGGGAGACAAGTGGAAGACGGCTTTCAGTACCACCTCTGGGCACTATGAGTACCTCGTCATGCCGTACGGGTTGATGAATGCGCCATCAGTCTTCCAAGCGTTTGTAGACGAGATATTCTGGGACGTGCACGGGCAGGGTGTAGTGGTGTATATCGATGACATTTTGATATACTCCACTACACACGCCGAGCATGTGTCCCTGGTACGCAGAGTGCTTGGTCGCTTGTTGGAGCATGACCTGTACGTCAAGGCTGAGAAATGCCTGTTCTTCCAACAGTCCTTCTCCTTCTTAGGGTATCACATTTCCACTTCAGGGGTGGAGATGGAGAGTAACCGCATTGCAGCCGTGCGTAATTGGCCGACTCCCACCATGGTAAAGGAGGTGCAGCAGTTCTTAGGGTTTTCCAACTACTACCGGAGGTTTATCCTGGGTTTTGGTCAGGTGGCGGCTCCCATTACCTCACTGCTGAAGGGGGGCCCGGTGCGCTTGCAGTGGTCAGCTGAGGCGGACAGGGCTTTTAGTCACCTGAGGGCTCTGTTTACCTCGGCTCCCGTGTAGGCCCATCCGGATCCCTCTTTGGTGTTCATAGTGGAGGTGTACGCGGCCAAGGCTGGGATAGGAGCCGTGCTCTCTCAGCGCTCGGGTACGCCACTGAAGCTCCGACCCTGTGCCTTCTTCTCGAAGAAGTTCAGCCCGGCGGAGCGAAACTATGATGTAGGGGACCGGGAGCTGTTGGCTGTCGTCAAAGCCTAATCCACCCTTTTCTCATCTGGACTGACCACCGCAATCTGGAGTACATCCGGGCGGTGAGGAGACTGAACCCTCGCCAGGCAAGGTGGGCCATGTTTTTCACCCGTTTTGTGTTTACCCTTTCCTACAGACCAGGCTCTCGGAACGTTAAGGCAGGCATATTGTCCCTGCTATATGACACAGAGGAGCGGCCCATGGACCCCACTCCCATACTCCCCGCCTCTTGCCTGGTTGCGCCGGTAGTGTGGGAGCTGGACGCGGACATTGAGCAGGCCAATGTCCAGCTGGGGGTCTGTACGTTCCGTCTGCTGTCCGCGACCGGCTGATCTATTGGGCCCACACGTCACCCTCCTCTGGTCATCCTGGGAACGGTCGGACGGTGCACTGTCTTAGTGGGAAGTACTGGTGGCCCACTTTGATTAAGGATGTGAGGGTTTATGTTTCCTCCTGCTCGGTGTGCACTAAGTGTAAGGCTCCTAGGCACCTGCCCAGAGGTAAGTTACAACCCTTACCCGTTCCACAACGGACGTGGTCGCACCTGTCGGTAGATTTCCTGACAGATCTTCCTCCTTCACAGGGTAACACCACGATCCTGGTCATTGTGGATCTTTTTTCTAAGTCCTGTCATCTACTCCCTCTGCCTGGTCTCCCTACGGCCCTACAGACTTCAGAGGCCCTGTTAACACACATCCTCTGGCACTACGGAGTGCCTGATGATATAGTGTCTGATCGGGGTCCCCAGTTCACGTCGAGGGTCTGGAGAGAGTTCATGGAACGTCTGGGGGTCTCGGTCAGCCTTACCTCAGGTTTTCACCCCGAGAGTAAGGGGCAGGTGGAGAGAGTTAACCAGGATGTGGGTAGGTTTCTGAGGTCTTATTGCCAGGACCGGCCGAGGGAGTGGGCAGCGTTCGTGCCCTGGGCAGAGATGGCCCAGAACTCACTCCGCCACTCCTCCACTAATCTCTTTCCCTTCCAGTGTGTACTGGGGTATCAGCCGGTTCTGGCTCCTTGGCATCAGAGTCCGACCGAGGCTCCTGCGGTGGTCGACTGGTTCCGGCGCACGGAGGAAACATGGGACGCCGCCCATGTCCACCTTCAGCGCGCCGTGCTGCGCCAAAAAGTTGCCACAGACCGTCACCGCAGTGAGGCCCTGGTGTTCGCACCGGGGGACCGGGTCTGGCTCTCGACCCGAAACCTGCCCCTCCGCCTGCCCTGTCAGTAGCTGGGTCTGCGGTTTGTGGGGCCATTTAAAGTCCTGGGAGAGTGAACGAGGTTCGTTACAGGTTACAGCCCCCCGATTACCGCATTAACCCCTCGTTCCATGTGTCTCTCCTCAGGCTGGTGGTGGCTGGCCCGCTCCAGGAGTCTGAGGTGCTGGAGGTTCCTCCGCCCCCTCTGGACATCGAGGGGGCCCCGGCGTACTCTGTTTGTTCCATACTGGATTCGAGACGTCGGGCTAGGGGCCTTCAGTACCAGGTGGACTGGGAGGGGTACGATCCGGAGGAGAGGTGCTGGGTTCCGATGGAGGACGTGTTGGATCCTTCAATGCTGCGAGATTTCCACCGTCTCCATCCGGATCACCCTGCGCCTCCGCCCTCCCGGGTCGGTGTCGATGCGCTGTTGGAGCTGCGGGGGGGTATGTCATGACTTCCGCAGAAGTTGGTCCATCTCCGTTTATACCAAGTTCGTTCTCCTGCGCCCAACATCCCTGCCACCAACACACACCCATTACAAGAATAGGATTAAATCAAATCAAACTGTATTTAAAGTACATTTAAAGTTTGATTTAATCTGATTTCTTCATTTTCCTTAACTTAGATTTTGGTTGGCATGAATCCAACACATCAATCATTCATTTGTAGACAAACTGGATTAAATCCAGACTCAGTGGTACAGATGGAGCTATCAAGCAGAAGATACATCTCCTTCAAATGTTGATATTTGGTTGCGTTGAGAAACAAACACAATTCAATATCACTTTTGCAATATGGTAAATAGCCTATTAGCAAGTTAACAAATTATATGTTGGATTCACATCTCCATCTAAACCGAAAATAAAAGTTAAAGAATAGGATTGAGCCAGTGGCTCAGATGGAACTATACAAGCCGTAGATACATTTCCTTTAAATGTTGATATTTGGTTGCCTTGTCAAGAAACACAATTCAATATGACTTTAGTAAGACAGTAAATAGCCTAAAGTTAAGACCATTTTACAAACTAATGTAACAGTATTTATTCAACCTTAAAACGAGTAAGACATCCATGGCCACATTTTGAGGTTACTGTTAATAAATGTATTCTTATGTAATCATAGAAAGAATGCATGTTCAGGGTCCCATGTCTGTGGACATTTTCCCAATTGCTAGAATAATCTGCACATAATCTCAAACGGCATTGATCACTTGCACAATGTACTTTAATGTAATCTCAACTAACTGCAATCCAGGTCATTTGGTTGTGCTATTAGATCAAGCACAATGATAACACATTAACTTGTTGTATAATTAAAGAAAATATTTGAGATTGTATTCCCATTTGAACTTTAGTGTGCTTTAAAATGGTTGAATTGTGCCGTGATAACACATTTAGGTGACAACTAAACGAAGAATCAGACATTGATTTTCAATTGGAATTTGGTTGTGCTTTTAGATGGTTGAAAGAATAGTGAACACGTTACGAATTCAACACACTTTTGGCCGTCTTTTTGAATAGGTGAAAGTAGGTTTGAATCTCATTGATAAATGTATCTACCAAATATAACCCAATTCTCGAGGTTGAAAAGACATGGTATGCAGTGGGGGTTTTGCCTAATATGAATTATCTCCTGCTTCTTGCAGTTTGCGTTTACAGTGCTTGACTTGGACTAAAATAGTTGCCAGTACTCATTACATGTAGGTGCAGGAGCTCCGTGATACGTTTGAGATAATATTCTATAATACATAGGAACAGGAGCTCAAACAGTACACAATTTGAGATGCCGGTACTCAGCTCTGGTGAGCTCTTGCATAAATCAAGCACTGCCTGCAGCCTAATAAATTGGATAATACCCTTAAGTCAAAACTGCTACAACCTTAGCAACTTTAGTGTATGTTCTCTTTGTTTTAGCTTTTCCAATTCATTATCTGCTGAATTACTACTTTTAGCACCACAGAGAAGAAGGACCAATTCATTCAGAGATGTAGACTATTCATCCAGAGATGTAGACTACTAGCCCACTTCTGGTAGCACCGCTCTCCTAATAATCGATGCCCTCCACCCCTCAATGGATTTTAGGCACAATCCATCGCGCGCTCAATGGCCCTTGAAATCACCGTTTATGTCTTGAGTCCCAGAACAATAGCGACATACGACCCTCACTGCGCCGACCAACGGCACTTCTGGGCTTTTAGCATATCGAATATTTAAATGTGGAGAGTAAAGAAAAACGACCACCTAAACGGTATGACTTTCATTCCGAACACAACGCTTTGAGTCTGCATTCAAAATATATTTTACTTTATTATAAAATGTCAAAACAATGTCTGTATTCTATTCATAGATGTGTTGCCCCTACATGGGCCCAGCTGAGTGAGGGTTGACGTTAAGATGATAGGACGGATAAAGCCGAGTCTGGCGAGCAGACAGCACAGTCACTCGTCTCAAACCGTTTAAAGGGATTAGTTGGCACTGGGGCAAATCGTCACGTTTTCCGAATACAATAATATTATACCATGGACTGAGCAATAGCAATCAGGATCCCAAAACATTCCTTCTGGGCCATTTTATAAACCAATAACTTTGCTCAATTTAAAGCTTGTCCAGCCCTATAGCCTATTACAGCAATATCCTTATTTTAACCGAACTCCCTAAAATGAATATTCAGTCTCGCAGATCATTCAATTGACCCTTCGCTAAACCCCGCCGCAGAATACGGGCAACCAGCGTTCCAATGAATAGCAACTGTCTTCGAGTCTATTGCCACGTTCAAAACAACTGGGAACTGGGAAATCTCCGACTTCCAACTTTAATGCGTTTAAAACGACTGGGACCTCGGAAACAAATTTGCTCCGACTGGGGAAAACGTTTTGACAGGTCATCCAACCTGAGATTCCAATTTAGGAACTCGGGCCTCTTTCTAGAGCTCCGACTTTCCGATCTGAAGATCACTGTCGTCATGATTTGACCTCATATTTTTTCAGAGTTCCCAGTTGTTTCGAACGCACTGAAGTCGGAGATTTCCCAGTTCCGAGTTCGCAGTTGTTATGAACGCAGCATTATACCAATTCCTTAGACAAGCTCCGCATATAATCGAATGAAAGCCATTGAGAGCTATGGCAAAAACTGAAGTCTTCTTTAAAAAAAAAAACATGTTTAAATGTCTATGTAATTGAACAGTGTACCAGGAGTACTTGCTACTGTGATTTCTGAAATGCAGAGCCTATTTTTCCGAGTCCGAAATTGAACTTTTGTTACATTGCTGGCTGGCTCAGCTGATTAGTTAGCGCTCATCTCAGTCTCATTGACAACCAAAACTAGCTACTTAATATACTGTAACTTGTTTTCTCAAAATGTATGTTAAAGATTTCAAAACAATGTCTAAGTTAGCAACGTTATAAATACAACTTCCATCTGCTGTCGACATCAGGAATACAATTTTAAGGGCACTAGCTCCAAACGTGGTTATAGCTTTGACCTCATGCTGACAGCGAATTCAGAGCTATTTGGCTAGCTACACTACAAACATAATTTTACCAGGTTCCCGTGAAGCAATTGTAATGACAGTCCACCACAACATACCAAAGAGTTTCCTGATTAGCAAGGGGTAGTCTGTGTATAATTTAATGTATTAGAAACACAGTTTGAGATGTGAGGGGATTTCGCCAGTGGTTGAATGGGGAATTGGACTTCCCAGGAAAATGTTATCCAAGGTTGCAACAGTAAAGGAGTGGAGTTATTTGTAAAAACAAACTATTTTATTTTCCATTTCTGAGGCCTATGGTGTGAGAATAAATTGAATTATTCTAACTAAGAGGAAATGTTTCAATGGTTCCTTTGGGGTCCCCTAATGAAATTATACCAATTCTCCCAAACGAATGTCTTACAACCCCCCCTTTCTGCCCTGCCATGCTGAATCTCCCAGCACCTGATTTATTTTTAATGATATTATACCCCTCCTCTTCTTACGGCTGTGTCATGGTAATCATCATGGTTTGCATCCCAAACAGCACCCCTATGCCCTATGTAGTGCAAGCTACACACTACTTTTGACCAAGACCCATAGGGGTAGTGCACCACACAGGGAATATGGGGACATTTGGGACGCATACCCAGGACTCCTCCATGCAGCTGCCTCTGGATCACATTAGCCAAGCTTAATATTGACTGGGGCGAACTAAACAATAAAATGTGGGGACCGGGAGCTTAGAGGGCTAGAGGCAGCACAGGCCCTGCCAATACTTAGACTGCAGGAGGTAGAGGAGGTGTTTAATCCATGATGCTGAAGAGCTTTTTGCCCTGGAGGATCAGTTCAGTTCCATCATTAAGCATCTCATCCCTAGGCCTGTACAGCTTTACCCACTCAGAAAGCTTCCATCCAGACGTAGTCAGGCTGCCCCACATCAAAACCAGCATGATGAGAGACCATGACTCCAGAGGCAACTTTGAATAATTTAATTTTGCGCTTGCTTGTCTTTTAACACACTAACATCCCTTTTAGTCTTGACATTAGAAAAGACACTTTACAGCTGAATTTGGTTGCCATTGATAGTGTGACAATGCCCTTTCAGAAAGAAAAAAGGGCTGAAGATGGTTACTCTCCATGAGTGTGATTGGCATGGGACAAACTCAATCTATTTTAATCATTTTGTGAAGTGGTTATGCCTAATTCCTGGGACTGATAAACATTTTTTTGTGGAAATCCACAGAAAGTAAAACATTTACCATCTCAATTTCCTTTGCCGCAAATTACCTAATTGTTTCTCTTTTGCATTAAATGGACAATGTTTTTGTTTGCATATCAAGTATCAATCAGTTTCACCTATGTTTCTACACAATAAATCACAATATATCCAAATGATAAAATCAATATGGTAATCTAATTAGATTAAAAGCACTTTTATCCATTGGACTAATTCAGGCTGCTGGCATGCCTGGATGCTACTGCATTTGCATAATAGTCACACAGGGAATCAGTGAGGCCACTTGTGGGACACAAACACCTGATCACAGACACACTCTATGGCTCCTTGCCAATCACACCTACTTATTACTCTCATTCAAAAAAACATGTGTTCGAAGAAGAAGTCTGTCAATGCATTTGATCTGTTGTTAGAATCGATCTCCCTATTCCTACTGACGCTATTGCTCTGTCTGTTCCCCAACACTGTTTAGTGCGAGAGACGCACCGATTACCGCCCTTGATTAGTGGATTGGTGTAATCTATTCAGGTTCCTCTCTCTCTCCCTCCTGCTCCCTCGCTCCCAAAAACCCCTTGGGATATGCCTGTCTCCCCCACCCCTAGCATGGCAGATGGAACCCCCCTCCACCAACATCCATCTCCCAGGACTCCAAAAAACCAGTGTTGATGCTCAGAGGGTAGATGGGATGGAGGTTGTAGTGTCTTTACAGAACTGAATATGAAACTACTGCCTCCTTTGTTTACTAGCTCTATCTCCACTGTCAGATTTAGAAGCCTCAAGGCAGAATCCCCATTCTGTACACTGCCCACTTTAGTGCGATTTAAGTCCATTCGCTGCCTTCGAGGAATTGCAAAAGGCTCAGTCTGTGCCCCACCCGCTAAAAATCTCATCAAGCCGATTTTGTTTATAGCGAAACACTTATGGAAAAATGTGTTGACTGCACTTGTCCAAAAGCTCCTTGCAACCTGTTGACTTAAAGTTTGACTCCTGCACTCACGCTTACCTAAATCTAAGACTTTTTGGTTTGAGAAATGTATTTTTGACAGTACAGTACATGCATGTCCATTTGATTCTGCATCCATCACAAAAATTCTCTCCTGCCGAGGTGCTGCAGCATGTTTAAAGGAGCTTCTGCATGAATAGAGGGGCTGCAGCATGTTTCGAGGGGCTGCAGCATGTTTTGAGGGGCTGCAGCATGTTGAGGGGCTGCAGAATGTTTAGAGGGGCTGCAGCATGTTTAGAGGGGCTGCAGCATGTTTTGAGGGGTTGCAGCATGTTTAAAGGGGCTGCAGCATGTTCCGAGGGGCTGCAGCATGTTTTAAGGGCTGCAGCATGTTTAGAGGGGCTGCAGCATGCTTCAAGGGGCTGCAGCATGTTTAGAGGGGCTGCAGCATGTTCCGAGGGGCTGCCGCATGTTTTAAGGGGCTGCAGCATGTTTAGAGGGGCTGCAGCATGCTTCAAGGGGCTGCAGCATGTTTATAGGGGCTGCAGCATGTTTCAAGGGGCTGCAGCATGTTGAAAGGGGCTGCAGCATGTTCCGAGGGGCTGCAGCATGTTGAAAGGGGCTGCAGCATGTTCCGAGGGGCTGCAGCATGTTTAGAGGGGCTGCAGCATGTTTAGAGGGGCTGCCACATGAATAGAGGGGCTGCAGCATGTTTCAAGGGGCTGCAGCATGTTTCGAGGGGCTGCAGCATGTTTAGAGGGGCTGCAGCATGTTTCAAGGGGCTGCAGCATGTTTAGAGTGGCTGCAGGCCCATTGGGAGCAGGTGGCGTAATGTGGTGATGTCCAAATGTGTATGCCTCCAATTAGGCTGGTGGGTCTCCATATATAATATTGGTTTGATTTACACATGGAGACAGACTCAGTCTTATTCCCATCCTCCCTGTCTGGGAACAGGGGGCATGATCTCCCTTTTCATTCTGCTTCTGAACTCTTTATTCGTCTTATTTGACTTCCCTGAGGGGACACTGGGATTGCAATAATAGAGAGAGCATGTAGACGTCAAAAGTCCACAGTCATACAGTATGTGTGCGCATGCATGTCCCCTGTGTAAGGCACATTCAGTGGGGCTTAGTCTCTCCCCCAGGATAGTCTGTACGTATATTCAGCCTCGGCCTCAGTCAACAGCTCATAGAGAATGCTGAGGGGACTCCATTTTATAGGACACACACATTTGCTATACAGAGACAGATAAACCGACAAGAAAACACAGACAATCAGATGGAAGAGGGGTAAACAGGGAGAGGGATAAAACTTGTCACAACTGAAAGGTTGACAGTGGAAACAGTTCAACTTCAAACATGCTTTATGACGAAAATGGAGAGCTCCACGGCAAGGAAAATATATCTTGAATCAAAAAGATTTGAAACAGGCAAATAAGGCAAATGTTTAATTCGAGCTAAAAAGAAGCACACGGCACTCCCCCCCTCCTCCCCCATCCCCCTTCCAAACACGCCCCTCCCTTCGCACACATCCGCGCTCCCTCCATCCTTTTCTGATTACTACAAGGGGCTCAGCTTTCAGCCCGGCCGAGGGAGCATGTGTGCACGGCTTTAATTCCTATTGTATTCGTGCTGTCTCGGTGTGCCAGTGTGTGTCTGTGTTTTAGCGAGCGATGGAGAGGGAGAGAGAGAGAGACCCATCTGTCAGAGTAGCGTAGAATCCCCCCGTTCCCCTCTAAATCCATCCCATGGGGCAGGAGCGACAGACAACTCACTTGTGGCAGGATTTTTTTGTGTGAAAAGGGGGGGATAACAACAATCATAACAACAAAAGCAGCATTTAAAAACCTAATAAAAACCCCAATCCATCAAAGCTTGTTTCCTTGCCCACGTGAGTGGGACATTTGTTAATATTGTCGGAATCCCCTAACTAAAAACATATTCCAGTGATATTTGTCAAACTGGATATTCTAGTCAGAATTGAAGCAGACAGGAGGGACACAATTCCCAAGTTCCCCCTTAGTCTGTCATTAGGGACATTTGGGACGACTGTGGGAAGCTAGGCAGCACTACTATTCAGCATTCCCAGAGCTACAATTCCCAGAGCTACTATTCCCAGAGCAGGCTGCAGGTGTGATGTGGACTGGCATGGACTCGGGGGAGGTATAGATTGTGGGGGATAGGAGTTACCCGGGGGACTGTGAAGCTAAGTGGGAGCAGGGGGCCGCACATAGAAGACACTGGGTCTGGCTGCACAAACTGTTGACACACACATGACTACTTCTGGTTTCCACGTTGGACAACGCCATGCACGCACACTCATATGCACGAAGCGCGCACGCACATAAAAACCAAACCATCCAAGGCTCCATCCATACGCCCGACATGTGCAACGTGCTGTTTAGGAACGAAAAGGCCACGTGGGTATGGGCGTCGCGATATCAAGTGAGGCGGGATGTGATGTGTGAACACACAAGCAACAGATGCACCTCCTCTTTCGTTTCTTATATCTGACCATATGGTCCTACAGTGATCTAGAGAGTCCTACAGCCTAGCCCAGCAACTTAGTGGCATACGATTTAAAATGCAAATTCTACTCAATGATGATGCAACATGTTATATTTATATCTATGCGCTAAAGACCAACAGGAAATGTAACTGAGGTGCAGGCCGATGTAGGTTTTCCGATGAGACAGAGAGTGTAAGAAAGCCCAAGAGCACAGTTTGCAAGCACAGATGTGCCTCGTGTATACAATAGGATCAATGCGGGGGCACGTGCGCCGCAAGCCACGGCTGTCAATAGCATCTGACCACAATAGAGCCCCGACTGTGTCGTGGCTCACCCTGCACCATGCACTGGGACATCACATATGTTGTGTTTGTTATGCCTTGGCATTTGTTGTGAAATTGGAAAAGGGTAAGGAACGGGACTAAATGATGGGAAATGTTAGTTTGTCTAACACCTAACTCTCTTCCTGACTTCAGAGTCTGTAATGATTCTTTGATGTTGTTGGCACAATGCCTCAATAAGGAAGGGGACTGGGCTTTACCTGCAAAGTTGGTTGGCTCTCCTGTGTCTTTCTCACTCAAATACCCACAGGCACAGCCACACACAGGCCCCCAGTGCCACCCCCTTCCATTACAACGGTTGGATTTTCAAATCCAAACAATGTGAGGTCTAAACCCCAGATTTAAAAAAAATAACATTTGAGACATCCAATCAAACCTGTCACACAATTTCAGAGCGAATATTTCATTATCAAACAGCCTCCATTCCAGACCAGTGTGTCCCAGCTTTCCCTGCGCTGTGTCATGGGTAGCGTCAGCCAGGTTAGGGAGGGGTAGTAATAATGGAATATTGTGTGTAAACAGTTTAAGTGTTTAAAGTGCTTTTAATAACAAACCCAAAAGACCCTTTAAGCTACCAGTTGAAACAATGAACTCTGAAACACAATTTTACTCCATCTCAAACTATCCCCAATTAAACTTGGAAATTATTTGTATTTCGCAAACGAATACGATTATTTTGAGTCAGATGTGATTTAGTCTTGAGTTGTATATCAAATCTATTTTGTTTTCGATTTACAACTTTTATTTTAATATGATGGGGATGCAATTCCAACCCAAATATAATTAAAAAATAGATACTGTATATTCTCATAGAATTCCGGGGCACCAACCGTTTAAATCAGATTAAACGTATTTGCTGCTTGACTCATTCAACTGATCTTGGGTGCAGAGACCGGGGATTCGGGTATATGGCTAATAAGCGGAAGAAGCAAATTAATGGACGGGTGAACAACGCATACACCTGGTCTTACCACACCAAGCTGTCAAAATCACTTACGCATAACGCGATGAAGGAGCGTCGCTTCTTCAGAATGTGCGTAATTAAAATATCAAACCGCGCGCATTGTTAATCATGTGTATGATTTCAATCCACGATCATCCGAGCATTAACGAAAATTAATATTCTAAGTATTGTGCATGATGAACATCACAAATGGTTAAAGGAAACATACATTTGTGTACAAATTGGGTTACGGAACAACCGTAGCATATAGGCCTCTCACATTTGGAGCTTAAGCGAGCACAAAATCTGCTTTTTTACAAGAAATGGAATTGCTAAATACATCTCATAGTTGCCTATTTAAAATGACATAAGTAGTTATGGACAATTTTGGACACATAATATTGTATGAAATAATTATGGAATTGTGGACATTTGCGCAAAATCTCTCTCTCTCTCTCTCACACACACACACACACACACACACACACACACACACACACACACACACACACACACACGCACGCACGCACGCACGCACGCACGCACACACACACACACACACGCACGCACACACACACACACGCACACAAAGATTGGTGACGCATGTGCGGTTGTTTGGACAGAACACTTTGGCCACGAGCCCGCCACACGCCTTTGGATAAGCTGAATGTTATGGGTGGGGCGCTCGTGGGAGGGGCCAGTCCACCTCCTAAAGGCTAAACTCAGACATATTCTTGCCAGTCGGAGATGAAAGTCCCATCGCGCACTGATTGTATTACTGAGGGAACGAAAAGGAACTTGGAAAGGACTGCTACAGAGCGAAACGGCATCTGTTGAGGATTGGCTATAAAGTAATTTTGCTTGGTACTGGGGCTTTTGAAGTTAGCCGGACGTCTGACAAGTTTGGAAGAGCGAGTTGTGAACATAAACAGGTGCGTTTTCAAATAATTGCATTCCATGTGATTCTATTCCAGATTATGTAGTATTCGCCACACTAGATCAACCCATAGGCCTATGCATATTTATGCAATGCGTGTCAACAGAAACCAACAACTGTAAACTGCCTTAATATTCGATATTTTTACTATTTTCTATAACAGGAAAGGTAGTTGATGAAGATGGCATTCTTCATAATAGGCTTTATGCCAATGCCACCAAACAACTATAATGCATTATCGTATCATATCAACAAGAAAGTGAGATACCACCATCTGTATTTATTAACCTGAAATAGACTGTTATAGATATAGATGTTATGGTTTGTATTGTACCATATTCAATACAATTGTCAGTGTCAAATACAGGTATGATTGTTTGTTAATCATTCAGTCTAGCCAGAGTTGAGTCCGTGCGTAATACATTGTTGTTATTCATGATTTTTAGGCCTATAGTAAACTGTACTACTTATATGCACGACTTCACGATCACTAACTAGGACGACTTAGTTGTAGAACAATCGTGTGTCCTTAGGCAGAGATTTATTTGGTTTTTGGTGTGTTTAGGAAAGTTCACCCGAGTCCCCATTGAACATTTTTTATCCTTTGGACTCAGATACCAATCTACAGTGGCATTTTCGATAATTCCACGCAAGATTGGATTTATAACGGTACTCATTCCAATCAGCAAATCAAATGTAACTGTTGATGCAGGATATATTTGGTCCGGTTGTTACAGTGTTTGTTGACTTGGCTCTGTAGACTACCCTGAATTTAATCTGAGGGTTTTATATTCAGGTTAAATCCCCCATGTCCCAGATTGACGGCATCTCCAAAACCACCACAGCATAAACAGCAGGGAACCACAGAGTTTATCCCCAAAGTGTCTCACATTAGATCATCCTACAAAGGACAGAAATGATTTTGCATAGATAGTGCTCTTTTCCCTTTGAATGAGTTGAGAGATGAGAGATGTTCTGTATCTGCTAAAATGTTCACTCATTCTGTTGCAATGGAAACGAAACTGTCCCTGCTATTGTGTGCTGTCCACATAACAGTGCTGAAATTATACTCTCTCATGTATGTATGTATAGGCAACCAGTTGGGAATTAAGTTAGAGATAGGTCAACCAATTCCAATTCCAGACAATGATGACAAATAATGATGACAAATAAAACAGCTGGTTCATGAGCTTGACCGAATGTGTTTTTGTTTTCCTCAGATCACAATGATGACCAAACGATTTGGTAAGCCTGGAGAAGGAGATGTGTCTGAGCTGGTCAGTTCTCTGGCCTGGCTAGATGAGGACCTGAGCTCCCAAGATGGAGAGAGAGGTCCAGAGATGGGGGGCCGCTACGGCCTGGGCCCAGGAGGCCGTGGGAGCATTGAGCTGGGCAGCGAAGACATGGAGGATCAGGAGGAGGAAGACAATTATAATGATGATGATGAGGAGACTGGAATGGACGGAGAGAACGAGGCGCCCAAACGGAGGGGGCCCAAGAAGAAGAAGATGGCCAGAGGCAGACAGGAGAGGTTCAAGGCGAGACGCACCAAGGCCAATGCCCGCGAGCGGTCCCGCATGCACGGGTTGAACGACGCGTTAGATGTGTTACGTAAGGTCATGCCCTGCGCCTCCAAGACCCAGAAACTGTCCAAGATCGAGACCCTGCGGCTGGCCCGCAACTACATCTGGGCCCTGTCTGAGGTGCTGGAGAGCGGTCAGTCCCCAGAGAGCCACGGCTTCACAGAGATGTTGTGTAAAGGCCTGTCCCAGCCCACTAGCAACCTTGTGGCTGGGTGTCTCCAGCTGGGGGCTTCTGCCCCCAAAATGATCAACAAGCTGGATGACAAGCCCTTTGGAGGAGCTCCAGGAGTTGGTAGTGGTGTAGCAGGGCAACCTGGTGGCCATCACCCCCTGAGTGGTCACTACCCCTCTCCGGGCCTGCCTAGCCCCCCCTACGGGTCCCTGGAGGCCTCCCACCTCCTCCATATGAAGAGCTTTGAGGGAGGGCCCTACGAACAGCACCCTTCCCCTAATGAGTGTAGTAGCAATGGCACCCCCCCTTACGACGGGCCCCTCACGCCCCCCCTCAGCATCAGTGGCAACTTTGCCCTGAAGCAGGAACCTTCCCCCCACGAGGCTGAGAGGAACTACCCCTCCCACCCTTCCCATTACCTCTCGTCCCTACCCCACTACCCCCCCTCCTCCCTGGCCGGGCTGCCAGGGCCTCAGGGCCACCTCTTCCAGGCCTCGCGCTACGAACTGCCCCTAGACATCCAGGCCTTTGAATCCTTCCCTCCACCACACATGGTCGCCTCACAGATGGGCACCATCTACAGCGAGTGAAGGGGAAAGTGAAGTTGGTTGGCCAGGCAGGGGAGAGATCCATACACAGCCCTGCCTCTGGTCCTCCAACCTTTCTGCACATACATAGGCCCGTGACTCTGTGAATGATTGTGTAGAGAGACAATGATATGACATTTACACTGTCTAGTGTCCTACTCTGGGAGAGCATGGAATGCTCCGAGAGAGAGACTCAACTAAACTCAACCTACCTGGTCATAATGAACTACTGAAGAGATAAAGATGCACCCTTCATTGTATTACTAATTTATTGTCGTTGTTGATTATTATTTGTGTTGACATTATTAGTTTTGTCTTCATTTGTTTCTGTCTGTGTAATAAGTCTTCCCTGAGTTCCTATTATATGTAGCTGTACTATTTGTTTACCAAATCAGATATCCAGGTATAAGCACCGCACACTGTCTCAGAGACACCCATCCATTTTTTTTACTAAAATGCAAGAGTACTTGGGCTGAAAGAAAGTCCTCTCTTGTGTGCTTGAGGATGGAGAGAAAATGTGTCAGAAAATGTTGCTCTACACTCAGTTACTTCAACTTCTGCACTGAGGCCCATACTGTAGCCAGCATCATTTTAGCCATATGAACAGAAATGCATTTAATTTATATCTGTATTTAATATTTATTTTGACAACTATTATCCTTTTTGCAATTTTCTCAGCACTGTTTTTGTTTTACTGTCTTCTTGATATATAGCTTGTCGGTCACCGGCGACTTTACTAATGAAGGATTTAAATTATGATTTTTTTTCGAAGTACGTTTCAGGATTTTGTCTCTTATGGTGTCCATCACTACTGTTTTTGTAAATATTTAGCTGTTTCGCACTTAATTGAATAAATATTCTTATATTATATACTATTTCTGAAGCAACACGTTGCCATGGTTTGTTGTCTTTTCACTCATATGAAATGTGGATATATCAGATATAGGCAACCAGATAGAACCTATCATTTTGAGCAGCACATTAGTTTACTCCATAGTGCCATTAGATGTGGGTAGTTATATTACCATTGTACTTCTAAAAACACTCATAAGGTCCCATATTAGGACAGAATATGTCAATGCCTCTGCCTCTGTTTTCTTAACGATCCCGTAATAATACATACACATAGGAATACATGGCGTTGGCGGCGGCTTATGGTAGAACATTGAATTCTCTGGAAACAGCTCTGTTGTTCCTGCAGTCGGCATGTCAATTGCATGCTCCCTCAGAACTTGAGACATCTGTGGTATTGTGTTGCTTGACAACACTGCACAGTTTTGAGTGGTTCTTTATTGTCCCCAGCACAAGGTGCATCTTGGCAAAGAAGAAATGCTCACTAACAGGGATGTTAACACTTTTGTGCACATCATTTTAGAGAAATAAGCTTTATGTGTGTATGAAGCATTTCTGGAATCTTTTATTTCAGCTCATGAAACATGGGACCAACACTTTTCATGTTGCGTTTATTTTTTAAAAAAATGCATATAATATAGACAATTGATTTACATTCAGCTGATAATCTAAAAGACAACACTTGTTTTGATAATGGGTCCTGTGGTTAATGTTAATGAAAATGTGTGTGATGTAATTCCTGGGCTGTGCTACAGGGTTTCCCTGCATCTGCCAGGTCAGTAAGGGGCACAGCGGGACACTGGGCCATGGGAAAACAGGCCCGGGGAACAGGTGACTGTGTCACGGAAGGCTTTCTCTCCCTCCTTTCTCTCTCTCCCAATGACTCATTCTACTATACACCTCATGCCAAAACATGTTTAGCCCAAAACCAAGCTCAGTAAATATCTTAATCAGAAGGTATTACAAACTGTATTTATAAAAATCTATGGTTAAAAAGCCACTCATTCACCACTCTGGGATGTTGTTGGTAAAACTTCAGTAAAACATTTATATACTGTATATAACATTAACATAACATTTAAAAAGTCAACTGAAACGGAACTAAAATTATTTTTATGACACCCTACCAGCACTGCTGCTCAAATTCAGGCAAAGTTCCCACACAATTTATATCACCCGACAAACAACAAAAGTTTACGTTTGACTCTGGCAACAAGGATTTGTTTCAGCACTGTGTTCACATAGTAGAAAAGGAGGGTTCTTGAGACAGACAAAGGGCAGGGGGACAGTGTGCAAAGAGGGAGAGCTGAGAGCAAGAGAATGAGTGTGTGAGTGTATGTTTACCATTCTGGTCCTTTAGTTCATGGAAATAAAGAGGAAGGTGCCTCTGTGGCTGTCGTCCAAAACAAAAGCCATCCCTCTCACCTCATCCCCTCCTCATCCACCTCTCCTTAGACTTGTGCCTTTTCCAGTCGCACAAGTCCCGGCAGTATGAGAGAAAAGCAAGGGAGGGAAGAAAAGGGAATGATTGTTTTAGTGGTCACCACTGGTCCATTGTAAGTGCAGCCTGTTCTTTCTCTTGACCCCTGACCTGTATTGTTGTGTGGCGCTTCTCGTTCCGATATGAAAGACAGCTGGGAGAACTACGGGGGGTTGACGGACAGCTGGGGACAAATTGGAGAGAGGGAAAAAGAGGGGGAGAACGAGTGAGTGGGGAAGAAAAAGTGAGGGAGAGAAATGGGGATGCAGGGTGTGAGAGAGCAGAGGTGAATGAAGTCCTTGCTCTAGCCATTCACAAGTGTTTCCCTTCCCTATTCTCTCTCCTCCTCTCCTTCGCTCTCAGCCTGGGCATAGGAATGACACATAGCTCCACACAAACACACACACACACACACACCCATGTTGGCCAGTGAGAAAGTGCTGGAAGAGTCTGATGTCTGGTGTGTTGCTACTGCTTTGTGCCATTGCTATGTTGCTATGGTGTGTTTGTTAAGTGGTATGGGGAAGGGTATGTGGATCATCCTTCTGAAATCAAATGAATTAGTAGACAAGGAGATATCTATTAAATATTAGATAACAATTTCCGAAACATTATGTTTTAACGTTTTAAAAAGATTAGAAAAAGAGAGACAGACACAGTAGAGCAAGAAAGAGCCAAAAGGCTTTTACGGCATATAAAATGCCATCTTGGCCAGTGTGTCGGCAGCAGACAGCGACCTGTGGCAAGTCAGTCAGTCCCATGGGGCAGCTCATATGTCATTGTCATCTGTGACGCAACTCAATCCACAGACATGGACTGATATGCACAGGGCCAGGGTCAACTTCATCTTATAATTATGCAGGCACTGGGAGAAATCTGCCCTATGTATGTCCATGCCCCTCATTGAAAATAATATTTTTTCTTAACTGACCTGCCTGGTAAAATAAAAGTAAAATATAATAAATACATAATGGACAATATACAGCATCTGGGGTCTTTTGTTTTTGTCTCTCAGAGCACAGCATTACTAATCCACTGGTCAAACAACAGCCTCTCCCATTAAAATGAGAGGTCCTGATCCATAGGGGCCAGCTAGATGGAGGGCTGGGTGAAGGGATAAAGCCTTGTGATTAAGATGGTATTAATGTGTCCATAGGATCTGCTGGAAGGCTTTAATCAGTGTCTGCACTGCGGTTTATCCCCTAGCCTGCCTTTAAGATGGGGCTAACACTGTGGTCCTCCCTCTCCTCTCCTCCATCCCTCCATCCCCCTCCTCTTTCTCTCCTCCTCTTCTCGCCTCCTGGGTCGCAGCGTCACATACAATGTAGGGAGAAAAGAGGGAGAGAGAGGGGAAGAGAGAAAAAGCGGATAGAGAGAAAGGAGGGGAGGAAAGAGAGAGGAGGAGAGAGAGAGAGAGAAAGAGGAGGAGGGGAGGGGAGAGAAAGAGGGGGAGGGGAAAGAAAGAGGAGGGCAGGAAAGGAGAGCGAAAGAGGGAGGACAGAGAAAGAGGAGTGCAGGACAGGATAGAGAAAGAGGGAGAGTAAGAGGAGGGGAGATAGAGAGAGAAAGAGGAGGAGGGGAGAGAAAGAGGAGGGCAGGAAAGGAGAGAGAAAGAGGGAGGAGAGAGAAAGTAGTGCAGAGGTGGTAGAGGTGGAACGGGTCCTGAAACTGAGACGGCTGGGACCGAGGGGAGCAGCTGGGGAGAGAAAGAAAGAGGGATAGACCCGGGGAGGAAGAGATTTGGGGGAAAGAAAGAGGCAAACAATAAAGGAACAGGGGAGACAGGACGGGGCTGGCTTGGGGGAGGAGAGGGGGAGGGAAAAATACAAATGAAAGAGATGTCGGTTAAGACCAGACACAGAGGTAAACTCCCATCCATAGTGTCAAACACAGCATGTCATGAACTTGACTTGATACCACTAAGCTCTACATTGCACAACTGCACATGATAGGACGTCACCAGACACAACTCTACAACAGCACTTCTGTTCTCATCACCAAAAACAACATTCACTGGACAAGAGTAAACATGTGCCACTAGCCAAACCCCCTTGTACAGAAACAACCATGGTCACAACTTAGAAAACGGGTTGTTTGGATCCCGGATGCTGATTGGTTGGTAGCACAGCGTTATAGCACACAGGGCCTAAGAACCGCCCTTAGTCAGGAGCTATCACACGATATAATGCCGGGGTTCTCATGCCTTATTGCTTAAATGTACAGTACTCCTGCCCATATGGAGAGACACATAATTATTTTTGTGGGGCTAGTTAGAAAAATAAGGGAAAACAGGTTAAATGGAACAATGGAGCCAAAAGAAACTGCAAGAAAGAGAGTTGGTATGTGGTATGGGGGGGGTTGAACGAGAGAAAGAGAGCAGATCGGCGGACTTAATACGTATGTGAGTGGATATAAAAGGTGATATTGTGAGGTTGGGATGAGGGGGTGGGGTCCTACCCCTCCCAGAGCTGTGTGAGAAGTACTAGAGTGTCGGAGTTAAAGAGCTTCTAATGGGCTCTGGGTGCTGTCCTGTTTACCCTGGGCCCCCCCTCCTCACGCCCATTGCTTTGTGGAAGTTGCCTGGCTTTGAGGCTCCCACAATGGGGCGAGCGGAGGGACAGATGGGGGTCTCTTTGGAAGAGCCAGGGCACAAAAAGAAGGCAAGGTAGGAGGGCCCGGAGCAGAGAGAGCATCTGAGAGAAGAGAGATTTGACGTCTAACAGCACGCACTGCTGCCATCAGAGGCGTGGCGGGAGAGAAAGAGGGACGGAGAGATGGAGGTGGAAGAGAAAAGGAGGAAAGTGACAAAGGACGTTTTTCTCCCCTTTCAGATATTCTGCGAGGAGTCACGTAGCGTAGGCCGAGCCGAGTGTTCCCCTGGTCTGCTTGTGTCAGCTTTGGGAAGTAAGTCTGGTTCCGTCCTGCCCGGACCAGAGGTGTCATGGGGGTCATGGAACTGTCCTCCAGGGTCAAGACCACTGTGTCCTTTGAGCTTTGCTGTTTACATTCCTTGTTGATTCTGTGGCCAATCAATGTTGGTCGCTGATAAATATTCTAAAAGGCAGGGCGAGCTTTCTTGAGGCCCTTTGCTCCACTTTAGTAGGAGCTAAAATGAATAAATAAAGTTACTTTGAGAGAGAGAGAGAGAACATTCAAAAGGGTGAGTTAAGTTATACTCTGAACATACGTGATTCAGTTGTAGTGTTTTGTACGTGAAACCAGAGCTGTTTGGGAGCAGTGCACCAGGGGACCTATAGTGATGGATGAAGAAGGAGGAATGGAGGAGGAGATGTAGGGTGGAGGAGAGGTATGGAGAAAGGGATGGAGTAGGAGAGGAGGTGCAGGGGAGAGCAGAGGGAGGGACTGGGCACAGGAGCAACAGATGGGGTGTAATTTGCAGCTCAGCTCGGGTTGTAAACTTTCTGTTGGGAACATCTGTCCGTCTGTCCATCTGCCACCCACTTTCATCACACTGTTTACACACAGGAGAACACTAGATCGTTTGTTTAGTGGAGGCTCCTCAATTAGTCGGGGAAGTAGTAACTTTAAAACTCAGTTGTTAGAGTTTTGTTAGAGATCATATAATAACTGAATCGACTGTTGCGGAAACCCACTGGGCACACCAAGTCCTTTCATCATGGATAATTGGGTGATATTTGGTTGACCAATGAGATTACACCCTTTATTAAACCCACTCAAAAAGCCTGCCAAATGTTAGTTGAATTTCCACTGTTGTTATCACTATGCTTTCAGCCACCTAAAAAGTACAACCAAAGTTCAACTGCGAACACAATGTCAGATATTGCGTGCTTCGTCTAATAGCAGAACCAAATGACCTGGATTGCAGTTGAGATTACATGACAAGTACCCGGTGCAAAGTGATCCATGCCGCTTGATTGGGAAGATCTCCACAGACCTGAGACAAACTAGGCACGCTGTCTTGAACATGCAAACGCTATAGGAGGACATAAGAAGATAGTTTACAGTAAACAAAACATTTGGCCATGGATGTGTTACTCATTTTAAGGTTGAATAAATACTGTTACATTCGTTTTGTAAAATAGTCTTAACTTTAGGCTATTTACTGTCTTACTAAAGTCATATTAAATTGTGTTTCTTGACAAGGCAACCAAATATCAACATTTAAAGGAAATGTATCTACGGCTTGTATAGTTCCATCTGAGCCACTGGCTCAATCCCATTTTTTAATGTTTATTTTTGGTTGAGTTGGAGACGTGAATCCAACATATCATTTGTTAACTTGTCGATAAGTTAATAGGTCATCTATTGTATTTCAAAAGTGATGTTGAATTGTGTTTGGTTGTCAACACAACCAATTATCAACATTTGGAGGAGATGTATCTTCTGCTTGGATAGTTCCATCTGTGCCACTGACTTAGTCTGGCTTTAATTCCAGTTTTGAATTCCAGTTTCCTTCTACAAATGAATAGTTAATAGGGTGGATTCACCTCTCCAGCTCAACCACCAATCTAAGTTAACCCTTGTGTAGTCTTAACATTCGGTTTACTCCCCTTGACCATCCTTCACTAAAGCCCCTCAAAATAAAGCAACTTAATTGAATTTTAAACCCCAAATCTATTATGCATGAAGAAACAACCTTTCATTCATCACAAACTTTGTGAATATCTGGGTTTTCCCTCTGGGTTTTCCCTCTGGGTTTTCCCTCTGGGTTTTCCCTCTTCACAATGCAGAAAGACTGCATTTAATCAGTGGACACCACTCATTTTTATTACAACACCCCTGTCACAATTGTTTTCTTTACTAAAGTAGAGGTTTATTATTATTATTGCTAAAGGTACTACATAGGTGTAAACATACCTTTTTTTTGCAAGGGATAGCACTTGTATAGCCTAAGAAAGTAGCAGAAATGTGCAGAAATTAATTTTGAATGCATTTTATTGAAGGGAAACAATAACAGCCTTGAACTTTTTTGGTGATATATTCTTATATACTGTACAATGAGGAATTCAACTACAAAAAACGAGTCTTCTTCCATTTTTGAACCATTGCCCCCACCCACAAGGTGTATAAACAACAATAAATAAGAATAAAATAAGATAATAGATACAAAACAAAAACGTGAAGAACATAAATCAATCAACTCTAATTAGCACATGTATGACAGTATGCCAGTGTGTGTGCATGGACTTTGCAGATGTACAGTGGGGAGAACAAGTATTTGAACACTGCCGATTTTGCAGGTTTTCCTACTTACAAAGCATGTAGAGGTCTGTAATTTTTTATCATAGGTACACTTCAACCGTGAGAGACGGAATCTAAAAATCCAGAAAATCCCATTGTATGATTTTTAGGTAATTAATTTGCATTTTATTGCATGACATAAGTATTTGATCACCTACCAACTAGTAAGAATTCCGTCTCTCACAGACCTGTTAGTTTTTCTTTAAGAAGCCCTCCTGTTCTCCACTCATTAACTGTATTAACTGCACCTGTTTGAACTCGTTACCTGTATAAAAGACACCTGTCCACACACTCAATCAAGCAGACTCCAACCTCTCCACAAAGGCCAAGACCAGAGAGCTCTGTAAGGACATCAGGGATAAAATTGTAGACCTGCACAAGGCTGGGATGGGCTACAGGACAATAGGCAAGCAGCTTGGTGAGAAGGCAACAACTGTTGGCGCAATTATTAGAAAATGGAAGAAGTTCAAGATGATGGTCAATCACCCTCGGTCTGGGGCTCCATGCAAGATCTCACCTTGTGGGGCATCAATGATCATGAGGAAGGTGAGGGATCAGCCCAGAACTACACGGCAGGACATGGTCAATGACCTGAAGAGAGCTGGGACCACAGTCTCAAAGAAAACCATTAGTAACACACTACGCCGTCATGGATTAAAATCCTGCAGCGCACGCAAGGTCCCCCTGCTCAAGCCAGCGCATGTCCAGGCCCGTCTGAAGTTTGCCAATGACCATCTGGATGATCCAGAGGAGGAATAGGAGAAGGTCATGTGGTCTGATGAGACAAAAATAGAGCTTTTTGGTCTAAACTCCACTCGCCGTGTTTGGAGGAAGAAGAAGGATGAGTACAACCCCATGAACACCATCCCAACCGTGAAGCATGGAGGTGGAAACATCATTCTTTGGGGATGCTTTTCTGCAAAGGGGACAGGACGACTGCACCGTATTGAGGGGAGGATGGATGAGGCCATGTATCGCGAGATCCTGGTCAACAACCTCCTTCCCTCAGTAAGAGCATTGAAGATGGGTGGGTCTTCCAGCATGACAACGACCCGAAACACACCGCCAGGGCAACTAACGAGTGGCTCCTTAAGAAGCATCTCAAGGTCCTGGAGTGGCCTAGCCAGTCTCCAGACCTGAACCCAATAGAAAATCTTTGGAGGGAGCTGAAAGTCCGTATTGCCCAGCGACAGCACCGAAACCTGAAGGATCTGGAGAAGGTCTGTATGGAGGAGTGGGCCAAAATCCTGACTGCAGTGTGTGCAAACCTGGTCAAGAACTACAGGAAACGTATGATCTCTGTAATTGCAAACAAAGGTTTCTGTACCAAATATTAAGTTCTGCTTTTCTGATGTATCAAATACTTATGTCATGCAATAAAATGCAAATTAATTACTTAAAAATAGTACAATGTGATTATCTGGATTTTTGTTTTAGATTCCGTCTCTCATAGTTGAAGTGTACCTATGATAAAAATTACAGACCTTTACATGCTTTGTAAGTAGGAAGAACTGTAAAATCGGCAGTGTATCAAATACTTGTTCTCCCCACTGTATTTCTCACATATGCAGCACATAGTATTTGTTTTACAGTCCTTTGGGGGGCAGAATTGGCATCTCCTCCTCTTGCCTGCCCCAGCTCCAGCCTCGGGTGGATCAGGACAAGATTTAGCCCCCTGAACAGCTTTCACAAGCGCTGCAGAGGCTGCTGTGCCGTGGAGGCGCTCCCTTCTTTGAATGTTACAAGAGCCTTTCCCAGCTGCTCCAGGAACACCCTCATCTTGTTCCGCTTATCAGGCATCTAGGTGTGGTTGATCTTGTTCCATATCATGAAGGCATTGTATGAGGACACATCAATGATGTTATGGAAGATGACCAGGGGCCAGTGGGCAGTCATCCTCCTGCAGCTGTAAGTTCCAATCACCTTGTCCAGGTTGTCCATGCCTCCTTTGTTGTGGTTGTAGTCCAGGATGATGGCTGGATTCCTGTCCTCACGATCACTGATCTCAGCCGTTTTGTGCAGCTCAGGATGACCACATTCTTGTTCCTCTTTGGGAGGTAAGAAACTAGAGTGGTGGGGGGGTGAAGGCAAACTTTGATGAGAAGCCTCTCTCCCCCTCGTTGCGAGGAGTGCAGGGTCGTGGAGGGGAGATACTGCACGTGCACAAGAAAGTTTTAGTTTTGTCTGAGTTCAATCAGTAGCACACAATCTATATTTCTCATTTTGTGTGTGTGTGTGTGTGTGTGTGTGTGTGTGTCTTTGTGGTTTTTGTGGTGTGTAAAAGCTCAGAGAGCTCAGGTTTGTGCCAACCATGGTGATATTCCTCTTCAGGAGCTGCTGGCTGAGTTCATAAGATGTGAAGAAATTGTCACACGTGACATTGTGCTCCCTCAGTCCATCTGTCACATCAAGCACAACCCGCATTCTCTGGTTCTTCTCCAGGCCTCCACTGGTCGGCTTCCCTGTGTAGACTTGCATCTTCCAAGCGTAGCTGGATTGTGCGTCACAGGCCACCTGTGGCTTGCTGGGCTTATACTGCCGGAAAGGACAGCGACCTTTTGACAAAAGAGATCACTATCAGTAATTAGTACCAGTGTCACAGAAAACAATCACATAAATCAATGATATAACAGCAATACATAAAACAATTAACAGTGAAAATCACTTACATTACAGATATGAAAATAACAATGTACCGCTAATGGAATCAGTTGCTCATCCACTGTTACTTCAGGCCCAGGGTTGTAGAGGTATGGCAGATGCTCCACCCACTTCTCCCAGACCTCTCTTATGGCTCCACCCACTTCTCCCAGACCTCTCTTACAGCTGCCAGTTTGTCTCTCACACGTTTTGCAGCTCTTGACTCACGGTTATCAAATCGTAGCATTCTTGAGAAAGTGTGAAAGACTTGCAGTGGCATCGTGGCACGGAAAACCGCCCTTCCACTCTCAGCATCCCAGAGACTACATGTAGCCTCGCCTCGGGACCTATACACACCTGCTAAGATTAGCAGCACCATGTAGGCACGCAGGTCAATCTCATTTATCCTTTTTCAGTTGTCTCCATATTTACGGAAACTCTCCAACTTTGTCATCTCCAGGAGGATTTTTTCGATGACTGGTGTGAGGAACATGTAGAATGTTGAGGCGATTTCCAAGGCATGGACAACTACATGTCTTGTGGGCTCTGGGGTCATCCTTATGACATTTTGTGCTGCCATCCTGCCCTGGTTGTCATATGGTGACAAGGACAATGTTATGTTGCTGTTCTTTGACAAAAATGTCTCTCTTTCAGCTTGGGGTATTTCTTCTTCATCTGAAGATGATGCATCGTGCTCTGGGTTGTATTCTTCTTCATCTGAAGATGATGCATCGTGCTCTGGGTTGTATTCTTCTTCATCTGAAGATGATGCATCGTGCTCTGGGTTGTTTCTTCTTCATCTGTAGATGATGCATCATGCTCTGGGTTGTATTCTTCCTGATCTGAAGATGATGCATCGTGTATTCTTCTGATGATGCATCGTGGCTCTGGGTTGTAATTCTTCTTCATCTGTTGATATTCTTCTTTCTTCTTCATCTGAAGATGATGCATCGTGCTCTGGGTTGTATTCTTCTTCATCTGAAGATGATGCATCGTGGGTTGTATTCTTCTTCATCTGGATGATGTTGTATTCTTCTTCATCTGAAGATGATGCATGATGCTTCTTCATCTGAAGATGATGCATCGTGCTGGGTTGTATTCTTCTTCACTGAAGATGATGCATCGTGCTCTGGGTTGTATTCTTCTTCATCTGAAGATGATGCATCGTGCTCTGGGTTGTATTCTTCTTCATCTGAAGATGATGCATCGTGCTCTGGGTTGTATTCTTCTTCATCTGTAAGATGATGCATCGTGCTCTGGGTTGTATTCTTCTTCATCTGAAGATGATGCATCGTGCTCTGGGTTGTATTCTTCTTCATCTGAAGATGATGCATCGTGCTCTGGGTTGTATTCTTCTTCATCTGTAGATGATGCATCGTGCTCTTCATCTGGGTTGTATTCTTCTTCATCTGAAGATGATGCATCGTGCTCTGGGTTGTATTCTTCTTCATCTGAAGATGATGCATCGTGCTCTGGGTTGTATTCTTCTTCATCTGAAGATGATGCATCTGTGCATCTGGGTTGTATTCTTCTTCATCTGAAGATGATGCATCGTGCTCTGGGTTGTATTCTTCTTCATCTGAAGATGATGCATTGTGCTCTGGGTTGTATTCTTCTTCATCTGAAGATGATGCATCGTGCTCTGGGTTGTATTCTTCTTCATCTGTAGATGACGCATCGTGCTCTGGGTTGTAATTCTTCTTCATCTGTAGGTGATGCATCGTGCTCTGGGTTGTATTCTTCTTCATCTGTAGATGACGCATCGTGCTCTGGGTTGTATTCTTCCTGATCTGAAGATGATGCATCGTGCTCTGGGTTGTATTCTTCTTCATCTGTAGATGATGCATCATGCTCTGGGTTGTATTCTTCCTGATCTGAAGATGATGCATCGTGCTCTGGGTTGTATTCTTCCTGATCTGAAGATGATGCATCGTGCTCTGGGTTGTATTCTTCTTCATCTGTAGATGATGCATCGTGGCTCTGGGTTGTATTCTTCTTCATCTGAAGATGATGCATCGTGCTCTGGGTTGTATTCTTCTTCATCTGAAGATGATGCATCGTACTCTGGGTTGTATTCTTCTTCATCTGTAGATGATGCATCGTGCTCTGGGTTGTACTTCCTGATCTGAAGATGATGCATCGTGCTCTGGGTTGTATTCTTCTTCATCTGAAGATGATGCTTCGTGCTCTGGGTTGTATTCTTCTTCATCTGTAGATGATGCATCATGCTCTGGGTTGTATTCTTCCTGATCTGAAGATGATGCATCGTGCTCTGGGTTGTATTCTTCTTCATCTGTAGATGATGCATCGTGCTCTGGGATGTATTCTTCTGATCTGAAGATGATGCATCGTGCTCTGGGTTGTATTCTTCCTGATCTGAAGATGATGCTTCGTGCTCTGGGTTGTATTCTTCTTCATCTGTAGATGATGCATCATGCTCTGGGTTGTATTCTTCCTGATCTGAAGATGATGCATCGTGCTCTGGGTTGTATTCTTCTTCATCTGTAGATGATGCATCGTGCTCTGGGTTGTATTCTTCTTCATCTGAAGATGATGCATCGTGCTCTGGGTTGTATTCTTCTTCATCTGAAGATGATGCACCGTGCTCTGGGTTGTATTCTTCTTCATCTGTAGGTGATGCATCGTGCTCTGGGTTGTATTCTTCTTCATCTGAAGATGATGCATCGTGCTCTGGGTTGTATTCTTCTTCATCTGTAGATGATGCATCGTGCTCTGGGTTGTATTCTTCTTCATCTGAAGATGATGCATCGTGCTCTGGGTTGTATTCTTCTTCATCTGTAGATGATGCATCGTGCTCTGGGTTGTATTCTTCTTCATCTGAAGATGATGCATCGTGCTCTGGGTTGTATTCTTCTTCATCTGAAGATGCTGCATCGTGGCTCTGGGTTGTGTTCTTCTTCATCTGAAGATGATGCATTGTGCTCTGGGTTGTATTCTTCTTCATCTGAAGATGATGCATCGTGCTCTGGGTTGTATTCTTCTTCATCTGTAGATGACGCATCGTGCTCTGGGTTGTAATTCTTCTTCATCTGTAGATGATGCATCGTGCTCTGGGTTGTATTCTTCTTCATCTGTAGATGACGCATCGTGCTCTGGGTTGTATTCTTCCTGATCTGAAGATGATGCATCGTGCTCTGGGTTGTATTCTTCTTCATCTGTAGATGATGCATCATGCTCTGGGTTGTATTCTTCCTGATCTGAAGATGATGCATCGTGCTCTGGGTTGTATTCTTCCTGATCTGAAGATGATGCATCGTGCTCTGGGTTGTATTCTTCTTCATCTGTAGATGATGCATCGTGGCTCTGGGTTGTATTCTTCTTCATCTGAAGATGATGCATCGTGCTCTGGGTTGTATTCTTCTTCATCTGAAGATGATGCATCGTGCTCTGGGTTGTATTCTTCTTCATCTGTAGATGATGCATCGTGCTCTGGGTTGTACTTCCTGATCTGAAGATGATGCATCGTGCTCTGGGTTGTATTCTTCTTCATCTGAAGATGATGCTTCGTGCTCTGGGTTGTATTCTTCTTCATCTGTAGATGATGCATCATGCTCTGGGTTGTATTCTTCCTGATCTGAAGATGATGCATCGTGCTCTGGGTTGTATTCTTCTTCATCTGTAGATGATGCATCGTGCTCTGGGTTGTATTCTTCCTGATCTGAAGATGATGCATCGTGCTCTGGGTTGTATTCTTCCTGATCTGAAGATGATGCATCGTGCTCTGGGTTGTATTCTTCTTCATCTGTAGATGATGCATCATGCTCTGGGTTGTATTCTTCCTGATCTGAAGATGATGCATCGTGCTCTGGGTTGTATTCTTCTTCATCTGTAGATGATGCATCGTGCTCTGGGTTGTATTCTTCTTCATCTGAAGATGATGCATCATGCTCTGGGTTGTATTCTTCTTCATCTGAAGATGATGCATCGTGCTCTGGGTTGTATTCTTCTTCATCTGAAGATGATGCATCGTGCTCTGGGTTGTATTCTTCTTCATCTGAAGATGATGCATCGTGCTCTGGGTTGTATTCTTCTTCATCTGAAGATGATGCATCGTGCTCTGGGTTGTATTCTTCTTCACTCTGAAGATGATGCATCGTGCTCTGGGTTGTATTCTTCTTCATCTGAAGATGATGCATCGTGCTCTGGGTTGTATTCTTCTTCATCTGAAGATGATGCACGTGCTCTGGGTTGTATTCTTCTTCATCTGTAGATGATGCATCGTGCTCTGGGTTGTATTCTTCTTCATCTGAAGATGATGCATCGTGCTCTGGGTTGTATTCTTCTTCATCTGTAGATGATGCATCGTGCTCTGGGTTGTATTCTTCTTCATCTGAAGATGATGCATCGTGCTCTGGGTTGTATTCTTCTTCATCTGAAGATGATGCATTGTGGCTCTGGGTTGTATTCTTCTTCATCTGAAGATGATGCATCGTGCTCTGGGTTGTATTCTTCTTCATCTGAAGATGATGCATCGTGCACTGGGTTGTATTCTTCTTCACTCTGAAGATGATGCATCGTGCTCTGGGTTGTATTCTTCTTCATCTGAAGATGATGCATCGTGCTCTGGGTTGTATTCTTCTTCATCTGAAGATGATGCATCGTGCTCTGGGTTGTATTCTTCTTCACCTGAAGATGATGCATCGTGCTCTGGGTTGTATTCTTCTTCATCTGAAGATGATGCATCGTGCTCTGGGTTGTATTCTTCTTCATCTGAAGATGATGCACCGTGCTCTGGGTTGTAATTCTTCTTCATCTGTAGGTGATGCATCGTGCTCTGGGTTGTATTCTTCTTCATCTGTAGATGACGCATCGTGCTCTGGGTTGTATTCTTCCTGATCTGAAGATGATGCATCGTGCTCTGGGTTGTATTCTTCTTCATCTGTAGATGATGCATCATGCTCTGGGTTGTATTCTTCCTGATCTGAAGATGATGCATCGTGCTCTGGGTTGTATTCTTCCTGATCTGAAGATGATGCATCGTGCTCTGGGTTGTATTCTTCTTCATCTGTAGATGATGCATCGTGGCTCTGGGTTGTATTCTTCTTCATCTGAAGATGATGCATCGTGCTCTGGGTTGTATTCTTCTTCATCTGAAGATGATGCATCGTGCTCTGGGTTGTATTCTTCTTCATCTGTAGATGATGCATCGTGCTCTGGGTTGTACTTCCTGATCTGAAGATGATGCATCGTGCTCTGGGTTGTATTCTTCTTCATCTGAAGATGATGCTTCGTGCTCTGGGTTGTATTCTTCTTCATCTGTAGATGATGCATCATGCTCTGGGTTGTATTCTTCCTGATCTGAAGATGATGCATCGTGCTCTGGGTTGTATTCTTCTTCATCTGTAGATGATGCATCGTGCTCTGGGTTGTATTCTTCCTGATCTGAAGATGATGCATCGTGCTCTGGGTTGTATTCTTCCTGATCTGAAGATGATGCTTCGTGCTCTGGGTTGTATTCTTCTTCATCTGTAGATGATGCATCATGCTCTGGGTTGTATTCTTCCTGATCTGAAGATGATGCATCGTGCTCTGGGTTGTATTCTTCTTCATCTGTAGATGATGCATCGTGCTCTGGGTTGTATTCTTCTTCATCTGAAGATGATGCATCATGCTCTGGGTTGTATTCTTCTTCATCTGAAGATGATGCATCGTGCTCTGGGTTGTATTCTTCTTCACTTGAAGATGATGCATCGTGCTCTGGGTTGTATTCTTCTTCATCTGAAGATGATGCATCGTGCTCTGGGTTGTATTCTTCTTCATCTGAAGATGATGCATCGTGCTCTGGGTTGTATTCTTCTTCATCTGAAGATGATGCATCGTGCTCTGGGTTGTATTCTTCTTCATCTGAAGATGATGCATCGTGCTCTGGGTTGTATTCTTCTTCATCTGAAGATGATGCATCGTGCTCTGGGTTGTATTCTTCTTCATCTGAAGATGATGCATCGTGCTCTGGGTTGTATTCTTCTTCATCTGTAGATGATGCATCGTGCTCTGGGTTGTATTCTTCTTCATCTGAAGATGATGCATCGTGCTCTGGGTTGTATTCTTCTTCATCTGAAGATGATGCATCGTGCTCTGGGTTGTATTCTTCTTCATCTGAAGATGATGCATCGTGCTCTGGGTTGTATTCTTCTTCATCTGAAGATGATGCATCGTGCTCTGGGTTGTATTCTTCTTCATCTGAAGATGATGCATCGTGCTCTGGGTTGTATTCTTCTTCATCTGAAGATGATGCATCGTGCTCTGGGTTGTATTCTTCTTCATCTGAAGATGATGCATCGTGCTCTGGGTTGTATTCTTCTTCATCTGAAGATGATGCATGCTCTGGGTTGTATTCTTCTTCATCTGTAGATGATGCATCGTGCTCTGGGTTGTATTCTTCTTCATCTGAAGATGATGCATCGTGCTCTGGGTTGTATTCTTCTTCATCTGAAGATGATGCATCGTGCTCTGGGTTGTATTCTTCTTCATCTGTAGATGATGCATCATGCTCTGGGTTGTATTCTTCCTGATCTGAAGATGATGCATCGTGCTCTGGGTTGTATTCTTCCTCATCTGAAGATGATGCATCGTGCTCTGGGTTGTATTCTTCTTCATCTGTAGATGATGCATCGTGCTCTGGGTTGTATTCTTCTTCATCTGAAGATGATGCATCGTGCTCTGGGTTGTATTCTTCTTCATCTGAAGATGATGCACCGTGCTCTGGGTTGTAATTCTTCTTCATCTGTAGATGATGCATCGTGCTCTGGGTTGTATTCTTCTTCATCTGTAGATGATGCATCGTGCTCTGGGTTGTATTCTTCCTGATCTGAAGATGATGCATCGTGCTCTGGGTTGTATTCTTCTTCATCTGTAGATGATGCATCATGCTCTGGGTTGTATTCTTCCTGATCTGAAGATGATGCATCGTGCTCTGGGTTGTATTCTTCCTGATCTGAAGATGATGCATCGTGCTCTGGGTTGTATTCTTCTTCATCTGTAGATGATGCATCGTGGCTCTGGGTTGTATTCTTCTTCATCTGAAGATGATGCATCGTGCTCTGGGTTGTATTCTTCTTCATCTGAAGATGATGCATCGTACTCTGGGTTGTATTCTTCTTCATCTGTAGATGATGCATCGTGCTCTCGTGCTCTGGGTTGTACTTCCTGATCTGAAGATGATGCATCGTGCTCTGGGTTGTATTCTTCTTCATCTGAAGATGATGCTTCGTGCTCTGGGTTGTATTCTTCTTCATCTGTAGATGATGCATCATGCTCTGGGTTGTATTCTTCCTGATCTGAAGATGATGCATCGTGCTCTGGGTTGTATTCTTCTTCATCTGTAGATGATGCATCGTGCTCTGGGTTGTATTCTTCCTGATCTGAAGATGATGCATCGTGCTCTGGGTTGTATTCTTCCTGATCTGAAGATGATGCTTCGTGCTCTGGGTTGTATTCTTCTTCATCTGTAGATGATGCATCATGCTCTGGGTTGTATTCTTCCTGATCTGAAGATGATGCATCGTGCTCTGGGTTGTATTCTTCTTCATCTGTAGATGATGCATCGTGCTCTGGGTTGTATTCTTCTTCATCTGAAGATGATGCATCATGCTCTGGGTTGTATTCTTCTTCATCTGAAGATGATGCATCGTGCTCTGGGTTGTATTCTTCTTCACTTGAAGATGATGCATCGTGCTCTGGGTTGTATTCTTCTTCATCTGAAGATGATGCATCGTGCTCTGGGTTGTATTCTTCTTCATCTGAAGATGATGCATCGTGCTCTGGGTTGTATTCTTCTTCATCTGAAGATGATGCATCGTGCTCTGGGTTGTATTCTTCTTCATCTGAAGATGATGCATCGTGCTCTGGGTTGTATTCTTCTTCATCTGAAGATGATGCACCGTGCTCTGGGTTGTATTCTTCTTCATCTGTAGGTGATGCATCGTGCTCTGGGTTGTATTCTTCTTCATCTGTAGATGATGCATCGTGCTCTGGGTTGTATTCTTCTTCATCTGAAGATGATGCATCGTGCTCTGGGTTGTATTCTTCTTCATCTGAAGATGATGCATCGTGCACTGGGTTGTATTCTTCTTCATCTGAAGATGATGCATCGTGCTCTGGGTTGTATTCTTCTTCATCTGAAGATGATGCATCGTGCTCTGGGTTGTATTCTTCTTCATCTGAAGATGATGCATCGTGCTCTGGGTTGTATTCTTCTTCATCTGAAGATGATGCATCGTGCTCTGGGTTGTATTCTTCTTCATCTGAAGATGATGCATCGTGCTCTGGGTTGTATTCTTCTTCATCTGAAGATGATGCATCGTGCTCTGGGTTGTATTCTTCTTCATCTGTAGGTGATGCATCGTGCTCTGGGTTGTATTCTTCTTCATCTGTAGATGATGCATCGTGCTCTGGGTTGTATTCTTCCTGATCTGAAGATGATGCATCGTGCTCTGGGTTGTATTCTTCTTCATCTGTAGATGATGCATTGTGCTCTGGGTTGTATTCTTCCTGATCTGAAGATGATGCATCGTGCTCTGGGTTGTATTCTTCCTGATCTGAAGATGATGCATCGTGCTCTGGGTTGTATTCTTCTTCATCTGTAGATGATGCATCGTGGCTCTGGGTTGTATTCTTCTTCATCTGAAGATGATGCATCGTGCTCTGGGTTGTATTCTTCTTCATCTGAAGATGATGCATCGTACTCTGGGTTGTATTCTTCTTCATCTGTAGATGATGCATCGTGCTCTGGGTTGTACTTCCTGATCTGAAGATGATGCATCGTGCTCTGGGTTGTATTCTTCTTCATCTGAAGATGATGCATCGTGCTCTGGGTTGTATTCTTCTTCATCTGTAGATGATGCATCATGCTCTGGGTTGTATTCTTCCTGATCTGAAGATGATGCATCGTGCTCTGGGTTGTATTCTTCTTCATCTGTAGATGATGCATCGTGCTCTGGGTTGTATTCTTCCTGATCTGAAGATGATGCATCGTGCTCTGGGTTGTATTCTTCCTCATCTGAAGATGATGCATCGTGCTCTGGGTTGTATTCTTCTTCATCTGTAGATGATGCATCATGCTCTGGGTTGTATTCTTCCTGATCTGAAGATGATGCATCGTGCTCTGGGTTGTATTCTTCTTCATCTGTAGATGATGCATCGTGCTCTGGGTTGTATTCTTCTTCATCTGAAGATGATGCATCGTGCTCTGGGTTGTATTCTTCTTCATCTGAAGATGATGCATCGTGCTCTGGGTTGTATTCTTCTTCATCTGAAGATGATGCATTGCTCTGGGTTGTATTCTTCTTCATCTGAAGATGATGCATCGTGCTCTGGGTTGTATTCTTCTTCATCTGAAGATGATGCATCGTGCTCTGGGTTGTATTCTTCTTCATCTGAAGATGATGCATCGTGCTCTGGGTTGTATTCTTCTTCATCTGAAGATGATGCATCGTGCTCTGGGTTGTATTCTTCTTCATCTGAAGATGATGCATCGTGCTCTGGGTTGTATTCTTCTTCATCTGAAGATGATGCATCGTGCTCTGGGTTGTATTCTTCTTCATCTGAAGATGATGCATCGTGCTCTGGGTTGTATTCTTCTTCATCTGAAGATGATGCATCATCTGAAGATGATGCATCGTGCTCTGGGTTGTATTCATCGTGGCTCTGGGTTGTATTCTTCTTCATCTGAAGATGATGCATCGTGCTCTGGGTTGTATTCTTCTTCATCTGAAGATGATGCATCGTGCTCTGGGTTGTATTCTTCTTCATCTGAAGATGATGCATCGTGCTCTGGGTTGTATTCTTCTTCATCTGAAGATGATGCATCGTGCTCTGGGTTGTATTCTTCTTCATCTGAAGATGATGCATCATGCTCTGGGTTGTATTCTTCTGATCTGAAGATGATGCATCGTGCTCTGGGTTGTATTCTTCATCTGAAGATGATGCATCGTGCTCTGGGTTGTATTCTTCTTCATCTGAAGATGATGCATCGTGCTCTGGGTTGTATTCTTCTTCATCTGAAGATGATGCATCGTGCTCTGGGTTGTATTCTTCTTCATCTGAAGATGATGCATCGTGCTCTGGGTTGTATTCTTCTTCATCTGTAGATGATGCATCGTGCTCTGGGTTGTATTCTTCTTCATCTGAAGATGATGCATCGTGCTCTGGGTTGTATTCTTCTTCATCTGAAGATGATGCATCGTACTCTGGGTTGTATTCTTCTTCATCTGTAGATGATGCATCGTGCTCTGGGTTGTATTCTTCCTGATCTGAAGATGATGCATCGTGCTCTGGGTTGTATTCTTCTTCATCTGAAGATGATGCTTCGTGCTCTGGGTTGTATTCTTCTTCATCTGTAGATGATGCATCATGCTCTGGGTTGTATTCTTCCTGATCTGAAGATGATGCATCGTGCTCTGGGTTGTATTCTTCTTCATCTGTAGATGATGCATCGTGCTCTGGGTTGTATTCTTCCTGATCTGAAGATGATGCATCGTGCTCTGGGTTGTATTCTTCCTGATCTGAAGATGATGCATCGTGCTCTGGGTTGTATTCTTCTTCATCTGTAGATGATGCATCATGCTCTGGGTTGTATTCTTCCTGATCTGAAGATGATGCATCGTGCTCTGGGTTGTATTCTTCTTCATCTGTAGATGATGCATCGTGCTCTGGGTTGTATTCTTCTTCATCTGAAGATGATGCATCGTGCTCTGGGTTGTATTCTTCTTCATCTGAAGATGATGCATCGTGCTCTGGGTTGTATTCTTCTTCATCTGGATGATGCATCGTGCTCTGGGTTGTATTCTTCTTCATCTGAAGATGATGCATCGTGCTCTGGGTTGTATTCTTCTTCATCTGAAGATGATGCATCGTGCTCTGGGTTGTATTCTTCTTCATCTGAAGATGATGCATCGTGCTCTGGGTTGTATTCTTCTTCATCTGAAGATGATGCATCGTGCTCTGGGTTGTATTCTTCTTCATCTGAAGATGATGCATCGTGCTCTGGGTTGTATTCTTCTTCATCTGAAGATGATGCATCGTGCTCTGGGTTGTATTCTTCTTCATCTGAAGATGATGCATCGTGCTCTGGGTTGTATTCTTCTTCATCTGAAGATGATGCATCGTGCTCTGGGTTGTATTCTTCTTCATCTGTAGATGATGCATCGTGCTCTGGGTTGTATTCTTCTTCATCTGTAGATGATGCATCGTGCTCTGGGTTGTATTCTTCTTCATCTGAAGATGATGCATCGTGCTCTGGGTTGTATTCTTCTTCATCTGTAGATGATGCATCGTGCTCTGGGTTGTATTCTTCTTCATCTGAAGATGATGCATCATGCTCTGGGTTGTATTCTTCTTCATCTGAAGATGATGCATCGTGCTCTGGGTTGTATTCTTCTTCATCTGAAGATGATGCATCGTGCTCTGGGTTGTATTCTTCTTCATCTGAAGATGATGCATCGTGCTCTGGGTTGTATTCTTCTTCATTGAAGATGATGCATCGTGCTCTGGGTTGTATTCTTCTTCATCTGAAGATGATGCATCGTGCTCTGGGTTGTATTCTTCTTCATCTGAAGATGATGCATCGTGCTCTGGGTTGTATTCTTCTTCATCTGAAGATGATGCATCGTGCTCTGGGTTGTATTCTTCTTCATCTGAAGATGATGCATCGTGCTCTGGGTTGTATTCTTCTTCATCTGAAGATGATGCATCGTGCTCTGGGTTGTATTCTTCTTCATCTGTAGGTGATGCATCGTGCTCTGGGTTGTATTCTTCTTCATCTGTAGATGATGCATCGTGCTCTGGGTTGTATTCTTCCTGATCTGAAGATGATGCATCGTGCTCTGGGTTGTATTCTTCTTCATCTGAAGATGATGCATCATGCTCTGGGTTGTATTCTTCCTGATCTGAAGATGATGCATCGTGCTCTGGGTTGTATTCTTCCTGATCTGAAGATGATGCATCGTGCTCTGGGTTGTATTCTTCTTCATCTGTAGATGATGCATCGTGCTCTGGGTTGTATTCTTCTTCATCTGAAGATGATGCATCGTGCTCTGGGTTGTATTCTTCTTCATCTGAAGATGATGCATCGTGCTCTGGGTTGTATTCTTCTTCATCTGTAGATGATGCATCGTGCTCTGGGTTGTACTTCCTGATCTGAAGATGATGCATCGTGCTCTGGGTTGTATTCTTCTTCATCTGAAGATGATGCATCGTGCTCTGGGTTGTATTCTTCTTCATCTGTAGATGATGCATCATGCTCTGGGTTGTATTCTTCCTGATCTGAAGATGATGCATCGTGCTCTGGGTTGTATTCTTCTTCATCTGTAGATGATGCATCGTGCTCTGGGTTGTATTCTTCCTGATCTGAAGATGATGCATCGTGCTCTGGGTTGTATTCTTCCTGATCTGAAGATGATGCTATGCTCTGGGTTGTATTCTTCTTCATCTGTAGATGATGCATCATGCTCTGGGTTGTATTCTTCTTCTGATCTGAAGATGATGCATGTGCTCTGGGTTGTATTCTTCTTCATCTGTAGATGATGCATCGTGCTCTGGGTTGTATTCTTCTTCATCTGAAGATGATGCATCATGCTCTGGGTTGTATTCTTCTTCATCTGAAGATGATGCATCGTGCTCTGGGTTGTATTCTTCTTCATCTGAAGATGATGCATCGTGCTCTGGGTTGTATTCTTCTTCATCTGAAGATGATGCATCGTGCTCTGGGTTGTATTCTTCTTCATCTGAAGATGATGCATCGTGCTCTGGGTTGTATTCTTCTTCATCTGAAGATGATGCATCGTGCTCTGGGTTGTATTCTTCTTCATCTGAAGATGATGCATCGTGCTCTGGGTTGTATTCTTCTTCATCTGTAGATGATGCATCGTGCTCTGGGTTGTATTCTTCTTCATCTGAAGATGATGCATCGTGCTCTGGGTTGTATTCTTCTTCATCTGTAGATGATGCATCGTGCTCTGGGTTGTATTCTTCTTCATCTGAAGATGATGCATCGTGCTCTGGGTTGTATTCTTCTTCATCTGAAGATGATGCATCGTGCTCTGGGTTGTATTCTTCTTCATCTGAAGATGATGCATCGTGCTCTGGGTTGTATTCTTCTTCATCTGAAGATGATGCATCGTGCTCTGGGTTGTATTCTTCTTCATCTGAAGATGATGCATGTGCTCTGGGTTGTATTCTTCTTCATCTGAAGATGATGCATCGTGCTCTGGGTTGTATTCTTCTTCATCTGAAGATGATGCATCGTGCTCTGGGTTGTATTCTTCTTCATCTGTAGATGATGCATCGTGCTCTGGGTTGTATTCTTCTTCATCTGAGATGATGCATCGTGCTCTGGGTTGTATTCTTCCTGATCTGAAGATGATGCATCGTGCTCTGGGTTGTATTCTTCTTCATCTGTAGATGATGCATCATGCTCTGGGTTGTATTCTTCCTGATCTGAAGATGATGCATCGTGCTCTGGGTTGTATTCTTCTGATCTGAAGATGATGCATCGTGCTCTGGGTTGTATTCTTCTTCATCTGTAGATGATGCATCGTGCTCTGGGTTGTATTCTTCTTCATCTGAAGATGATGCATCGTGCTCTGGGTTGTATTCTTCTTCATCTGAAGATGATGCATCGTGTGCTCTGGGTTGTATTCTTCTTCATCTGTAGATGATGCATCATGCTCTGGGTTGTATTCTTCCTGATCTGAAGATGATGCATCGTGCTCTGGGTTGTATTCTTCTTCATCTGAAGATGATGCATCCTGCTCTGGGTTGTAATTCTTCTTCATCTGTAGATGATGCATCATGCTCTGGGTTGTATTCTTCCTGATCTGAAGATGATGCATCGTGCTCTGGGTTGTATTCTTCCTGATCTGAAGATGATGCATCGTGCTCTGGGTTGTATTCTTCCTGATCTGAAGATGATGCATCGTGCTCTGGGTTGTATTCTTCTGATCTGAAGATGATGCATCGTGCTCTGGGTTGTATTCTTCTTCATCTGTAGATGATGCATCATGCTCTGGGTTGTATTCTTCCTGATCTGAAGATGATGCATCGTGCTCTGGGTTGTATTCTTCTTCATCTGTAGATGATGCATCGTGCTCTGGGTTGTATTCTTCTTCATCTGAAGATGATGCATCATGCTCTGGGTTGTATTCTTCTTCATCTGAAGATGATGCATCGTGCTCTGGGTTGTATTCTTCTTCATCTGAAGATTATGCATCGTGCTCTGGGTTGTATTCTTCTTCATCTGAAGATGATGCATCGTGCTCTGGGTTGTATTCTTCTTCATCTGAAGATGATGCATCGTGCTCTGGGTTGTATTCTTCTTCATCTGAAGATGATGCATCGTGCTCTGGGTTGTATTCTTCTTCATCTGAAGATGATGCATCGTGCTCTGGGTTGTATTCTTCTTCATCTGAAGATGATGCATCGTGCTCTGGGTTGTATTCTTCTTCATCTGTAGATGATGCATCGTGCTCTGGGTTGTATTCTTCTTCATCTGATGATGCATCGTGCTCTGGGTTGTATTCTTCTTCATCTGAAGATGATGCATCGTGCTCTGGGTTGTATTCTTCTTCATCTGTAGATGATGCATCGTGCTCTGGGTTGTATTCTTCTTCATCTGAAGATGATGCATCGTGCTCTGGGTTGTATTCTTCTTCATCTGAAGATGATGCATTGTGGCTCTGGGTTGTATTCTTCTTCATCTGAAGATGATGCATCGTGCTCTGGGTTGTATTCTTCTTCATCTGAAGATGATGCATCGTGCATTCTTCTTCATTGAAGATGATGCATCGTGCTCTGGGTTGTATTCTTCTTCATCTGAAGATGATGCATCGTGCTCTGGGTTGTATTCTTCTTCATCTGAAGATGATGCATCGTGCTCTGGGTTGTATTCTTCTTCATCTGAAGATGATGCATCGTGCTCTGGGTTGTATTCTTCTTCATCTGAAGATGATGCATCGTGCTCTGGGTTGTATTCTTCTTCATCTGAAGATGATGCATCGTGCTCTGGGTTGTATTCTTCTTCATCTGTAGATGATGCATCGTGCTCTGGGTTGTATTCTTCTTCATCTGTAGATGATGCATCGTGCTCTGGGTTGTATTCTTCCTGATCTGAAGATGATGCATCGTGCTCTGGGTTGTATTCTTCTTCATCTGTAGATGATGCATCATGCTCTGGGTTGTATTCTTCCTGATCTGAAGATGATGCATCGTGCTCTGGGTTGTATTCTTCCTGATCTGAAGATGATGCATCGTGCTCTGGGTTGTATTCTTCTTCATCTGTAGATGATGCATCGTGCTCTGGGTTGTATTCTTCTTCATCTGAAGATGATGCATCGTGCTCTGGGTTGTATTCTTCTTCATCTGAAGATGATGCATCGTACTCTGGGTTGTATTCTTCTTCATCTGTAGATGATGCATCGTGCTCTGGGTTGTACTTCCTGATCTGAAGATGATGCATCGTGCTCTGGGTTGTATTCTTCTTCATCTGAAGATGATGCATCGTGCTCTGGGTTGTATTCTTCTTCATCTGTAGATGATGCATCATGCTCTGGGTTGTATTCTTCATCTGAAGATGATGCATCGTGCTCTGGGTTGTATTCTTCTTCATCTGTAGATGATGCATCGTGCTCTGGGTTGTATTCTTCCTGATCTGAAGATGATGCATCGTGCTCTGGGTTGTATTCTTCCTGATCTGAAGATGATGCATCGTGCTCTGGGTTGTATTCTTCTTCATCTGTAGATGATGCATCATGCTCTGGGTTGTATTCTTCCTGATCTGAAGATGATGCATCGTGCTCTGGGTTGTATTCTTCTTCATCTGTAGATGATGCATCGTGCTCTGGGTTGTATTCTTCTTCATCTGAAGATGATGCATCATCTCTGGGTTGTATTCTTCTTCATCTGAAGATGATGCATCGTGCTCTGGGTTGTATTCTTCTTCATCTGAAGATGATGCATCGTGCTCTGGGTTGTATTCTTCTTCATCTGAAGATGATGCATCGTGCTCTGGGTTGTATTCTTCTTCATCTGAAGATGATGCATCGTGCTCTGGGTTGTATTCTTCTTCATCTGAAGATGATGCATCGTGCTCTGGGTTGTATTCTTCTTCATCTGAAGATGATGCATCGTGCTCTGGGTTGTATTCTTCTTCATCTGAAGATGATGCATCGTGCTCTGGGTTGTATTCTTCTTCATCTGAAGATGATGCATCGTGCTCTGGGTTGTATTCTTCTTCATCTGAAGATGATGCATCGTGCTCTGGGTTGTATTCTTCTTCATCTGAAGATGATGCATCGTGCTCTGGGTTGTATTCTTCTTCATCTGAAGATGATGCATCGTGCTCTGGGTTGTATTCTTCTTCATCTGTAGATGATGCATCGTGCTCTGGGTTGTATTCTTCTTCATCTGAAGATGATGCATCGTGCTCTGGGTTGTATTCTTCCTGATCTGAAGATGATGCATCGTGCTCTGGGTTGTATTCTTCTTCATCTGTAGATGATGCATCATGCTCTGGGTTGTATTCTTCTTCATCTGAAGATGATGCATCGTGCTCTGGGTTGTATTCTTCCTGATCTGAAGATGATGCATCGTGCTCTGGGTTGTATTCTTCTTCATCTGTAGATGATGCATCGTGGCTCTGGGTTGTATTCTTCTTCATCTGAAGATGATGCATCGTGCTCTGGGTTGTATTCTTCTTCATCTGAAGATGATGCATCGTGCTCTGGGTTGTATTCTTCTTCATCTGAAGATGCTGCATCGTGCTCTGGGTTGTATTCTTCTTCATCTGAAGATGATGCATCGTGCTCTGGGTTGTATTCTTCTTCATCTGAAGATGATGCATCGTGCTCTGGGTTGTATTCTTCTTCATCTGTAGATGATGCATCATGCTGTGGGTTGTATTCTTCTTCATCTGAAGATGATGCATCGTGCTCTGGGTTGTATTCTTCTTCATCTGAAGATGATGCATCCTGCTCTGGGTTGTAATTCTTCTTCATCTGAAGATGATGCATCGTGCTCTGGGTTGTATTCTTCTTCATCTGAAGATGATGCATCGTGCTCTGGGTTGTATTCTTCTTCATCTGTAGATGATGCATCATGCTCTGGGTTGTATTCTTCTGATCTGAAGATGATGCATCGTGCTCTGGGTTGTATTCTTCTTCATCTGAAGATGATGCATCGTGCTCTGGGTTGTATTCTTCTTCATCTGAAGATGATGCATCGTGCTCTGGGTTGTATTCTTCTTCATCTGAAGATGATGCATCGTGCTCTGGGTTGTATTCTTCTTCATCTGAAGATGATGCATCTGCTCTGGGTTGTATTCTTCTTCATCTGATGATGCATCGTGCTCTGGGTTGTATTCTTCTTCATCTGAAGATGATGCATCGTGCTCTGGGTTGTATTCTTCTTCATCTGTAGATGATGCATCTGCTCTGGGTTGTATTCTTCTTCATCTGAAGATGATGCATCGTGCTCTGGGTTGTATTCTTCTTCATCTGAAGATGATGCATCGTGCTCTGGGTTGTATTCTTCTTCATCTGTAGATGATGCATCTGCTCTGGGTTGTATTCTTCTTCATCTGAAGATGATGCATCGTGCTCTGGGTTGTATTCTTCTTCATCTGAAGATGATGCATCGTGCTCTGGGTTGTATTCTTCTTCATCTGAAGATGATGCATCGTGCTCTGGGTTGTATTCTTCTTCATCTGAAGATGATGCATCATGCTCTGGGTTGTATTCTTCTGAAGATGATGCATCGTGCTCTGGGTTGTATTCTTCTTCATCTGAAGATGATGCATCGTGCTCTGGGTTGTATTCTTCTGATCTGAAGATGATGCATCGTGCTCTGGGTTGTATTCTTCTGATCTGAAGATGATGCATATTCTTCTTCATCTGTAGATGATGCATCATGCTCTGGGTTGTATTCTTCTTCATCTGAAGATGATGCATCGTGCTCTGGGTTGTATTCTTCTTCATCTGTAGATGATGCATCGTGCTCTGGGTTGTATTCTTCTTCATCTGAAGATGATGCATCATGCTCTGGGTTGTATTCTTCTTCATCTGAAGATGATGCATCGTGCTCTGGGTTGTATTCTTCTTCATCTGAAGATGATGCATCGTGCTCTGGGTTGTATTCTTCTTCATCTGAAGATGATGCATCGTGCTCTGGGTTGTATTCTTCTTCATCTGAAGATGATGCATCGTGCTCTGGGTTGTATTCTTCTTCATCTGAAGATGATGCATCGTGCACTGGGTTGTATTCTTCTTCATCTGAAGATGATGCATCGTGCTCTGGGTTGTATTCTTCTTCATCTGAAGATGATGCATCGTGCTCTGGGTTGTATTCTTCTTCATCTGAAGATGATGCATCGTGCTCTGGGTTGTATTCTTCTTCATCTGAAGATGATGCATCGTGCTCTGGGTTGTATTCTTCTTCATCTGAAGATGATGCATATTCTGGGTTGTATTCTTCTTCATCTGAAGATGATGCACCGTGCTCTGGGTTGTATTCTTCTTCATCTGTAGGTGATGCATCGTGCTCTGGGTTGTATTCTTCTTCATCTGTAGATGATGCATCGTGCTCTGGGTTGTATTCTTCCTGATCTGAAGATGATGCATCGTGCTCTGGGTTGTATTCTTCTTCATCTGTAGATGATGCATCATGCTCTGGGTTGTATTCTTCTTCATCTGAAGATGATGCATCGTGCTCTGGGTTGTATTCTTCCTGATCTGAAGATGATGCATCGTGCTCTGGGTTGTATTCTTCTTCATCTGTAGATGATGCATCGTGCTCTGGGTTGTATTCTTCTTCATCTGAAGATGATGCATCGTGCTCTGGGTTGTATTCTTCTTCATCTGAAGATGATGCATCGTGCTCTGGGTTGTATTCTTCTTCATCTGTAGATGATGCATCGTGCTCTGGGTTGTATTCTTCCATCTGAAGATGATGCATCGTGCTCTGGGTTGTATTCTTCTTCATCTGAAGATGATGCATCGTGCTCTGGGTTGTATTCTTCTTCATCTGTAGATGATGCATCATGCTCTGGGTTGTATTCTTCCTGATCTGAAGATGATGCATCGTGCTCTGGGTTGTATTCTTCTTCATCTGTAGATGATGCATCGTGCTCTGGGTTGTATTCTTCCTGATCTGAAGATGATGCATCGTGCTCTGGGTTGTATTCTTCCTGATCTGAAGATGATGCATCGTGCTCTGGGTTGTATTCTTCTTCATCTGTAGATGATGCATCATGCTCTGGGTTGTATTCTTCCTGATCTGAAGATGATGCATCGTGCTCTGGGTTGTATTCTTCTTCATCTGTAGATGATGCATCGTGCTCTGGGTTGTATTCTTCTTCATCTGAAGATGATGCATCATGCTCTGGGTTGTATTCTTCTTCATCTGAAGATGATGCATCGTGCTCTGGGTTGTATTCTTCTTCATCTGAAGATGATGCATCGTGCTCTGGGTTGTATTCTTCTTCATCTGAAGATGATGCATCGTGCTCTGGGTTGTATTCTTCTTCATCTGAAGATGATGCATCGTGCTCTGGGTTGTATTCTTCTTCATCTGAAGATGATGCATCGTGCTCTGGGTTGTATTCTTCTTCATCTGAAGATGATGCATGATTCTTCATCTGAAGATGATGCATCGTGCTCTGGGTTGTATTCTTCTTCATCTGAAGATGATGCATCGTGCTCTGGGTTGTATTCTTCTTCATCTGAAGATGATGCATCGTGCTCTGGGTTGTATTCTTCTTCATCTGAAGATGATGCATCGTGCTCTGGGTTGTATTCTTCTTCATCTGTAGATGATGCATCGTGCTCTGGGTTGTATTCTTCTTCATCTGAAGATGATGCATCGTGCTCTGTGTTGTATTCTTCTTCATCTGAAGATGATGCATCGTGCTCTGGGTTGTATTCTTCTTCGTCTGTAGATGATGCATCGTGCTCTGGGTTGTATTCTTCTTCATCTGTAGATGATGCATCGTGCTCTGTGTTGTATTCTTCTTCATCTGAAGATGATGCATCGTGCTCTGGGTTGTATTCTTCTTCATCTGAAGATGATGCATCGTGCTCTGGGTTGTATTCTTCTTCATCTGAAGATGATGCATCGTGCTCTGGGTTGTATTCTTCTTCATCTGAAGATGATGCATCGTGCTCTGGGTTGTATTCTTCTTCATCTGAAGATGATGCATCGTGCTCTGGGTTGTATTCTTCTTCATCTGAAGATGATGCATCGTGCTCTGGGTTGTATTCTTCTTCATCTGAAGATGATGCATCGTGCTCTGGGTTGTATTCTTCTTCATCTGTAGATGATGCATCGTGCTCTGGGTTGTATTCTTCTTCATCTGAAGATGATGCATGTGCTCTGGGTTGTATTCTTCTTCAGAGATGATGCATCGTGCTCTGGGTTGTATTCTTCTTCATCTGAAGATGATGCATCGTGCTCTGGGTTGTATTCTTCTTCATCTGAAGATGATGCATGTGGCTCTGGGTTGTATGCTTCTTCATCTGAAGATGATGCATCGTGCTCTGGGTTGTATTCTTCTTCATCTGAAGATGCTGCATCGTGCTCTGGGTTGTATTCTTCTTCATCTGAAGATGATGCATCGTGCTCTGGGTTGTATTCTTCTTCATCTGAAGATGATGCATCGTGCTCTGGGTTGTATTCTTCTTCATCTGTAGATGATGCATCATGCTCTGGGTTGTATTCTTCCTGATCTGAAGATGATGCATCGTGCTCTGGGTTGTATTCTTCTTCATCTGAAGATGATGCATCCTGCTCTGGGTTGTAATTCTTCTTCATCTGTAGATGATGCATCGTGGCTCTGGGTTGTATTCTTCTTCATCTGAAGATGATGCATCGTGCTCTGGGTTGTATTCTTCTTCATCTGAAGATGATGCATCGTGCTCTGGGTTGTATTCTTCTTCATCTGAAGATGATGCATCTGGGTTGTATTCTTCTTCAGATGATGCATCGTGCTCTGGGTTGTATTCTTCTTCATCTGAAGATGATGCATCGTGCTCTGGGTTGTATTCTTCCTGATCTGAAGATGATGCATCGTGCTCTGGGTTGTATTCTTCTTCATCTGAAGATGATGCATCGTGCTCTGGGTTGTATTCTTCTTCATCTGAAGATGATGCATCGTGCTCTGGGTTGTATTCTTCTTCATCTGAAGATGATGCATCGTGCTCTGGGTTGTATTCTTCTTCATCTGAAGATGATGCATCGTGCTCTGGGTTGTATTCTTCTTCATCTGAAGATGATGCATCGTGCTCTGGGTTGTATTCTTCCTGATCTGAAGATGATGCATCGTGCTCTGGGTTGTATTCTTCTTCATCTGAAGATGATGCATCGTGCTCTGGGTTGTATGCTTCTTCATCTGAAGATGATGCATCGTGCTCTGGGTTGTATTCTTCTTCATCTGTAGATGATGCATCGTGCTCTGGGTTGTATTCTTCTTCATCTGAAGATGATGCATCGTGCTCTGGGTTGTATTCTTCTTCATCTGTAGATGACGCATCGTGCTCTGGGTTGTATTCTTCCTGATCTGAAGATGATGCATCGTGCTCTGGGTTGTATTCTTCTTCATCTGTAGATGATGCATCATGCTCTGGGTTGTATTCTTCTTCATCTGAAGATGATGCATCGTGCTCTGGGTTGTATTCTTCCTCATCTGAAGATGATGCATCGTGCTCTGGGTTGTATTCTTCTTCATCTGTAGATGATGCATCGTGCTCTGGGTTGTATTCTTCTTCATCTGAAGATGATGCATCGTGCTCTGGGTTGTATTCTTCTTCATCTGAAGATGATGCATCGTGCTCTGGGTTGTATTCTTCTTCATCTGAAGATGATGCATTGTGCTCTGGGTTGTATTCTTCTTCATCTGAAGATGATGCATCGTGCTCTGGGTTGTATTCTTCTTCATCTGAAGATGCTGCATCGTGCTCTGGGTTGTATTCTTCTTCATCTGAAGATGATGCATCATGCTCTGGGTTGTATTCTTCCTGATCTGAAGATGATGCATCGTGCTCTGGGTTGTATTCTTCTTCATCTGTAGATGATGCATCGTGCTCTGGGTTGTATTCTTCCTGATCTGAAGATGATGCATCGTGCTCTGGGTTGTATTCTTCCTGATCTGAAGATGATGCTTCGTGCTCTGGGTTGTATTCTTCTTCATCTGTAGATGATGCATCATGCTCTGGGTTGTATTCTTCCTGATCTGAAGATGATGCATCGTGCTCTGGGTTGTATTCTTCTTCATCTGAGATGATGCATCGTGCTCTGGGTTGTATTCTTCTTCATCTGAAGATGATGCATCATGCTCTGGGTTGTATTCTTCTTCATCTGAAGATGATGCATCGTGCTCTGGGTTGTATTCTTCTTCATCTGAAGATGATGCATCGTGCTCTGGGTTGTATTCTTCTTCATCTGAAGATGATGCATCGTGCTCTGGGTTGTATTCTTCTTCATCTGAAGATGATGCATCGTGCTCTGGGTTGTATTCTTCTTCACTTGAAGATGATGCATCGTGCTCTGGGTTGTATTCTTCTTCATCTGAAGATGATGCATCGTGCTCTGGGTTGTATTCTTCTTCATCTGAAGATGATGCATCGTGCTCTGGGTTGTATTCTTCTTCATCTGTAGATGATGCATCGTGCTCTGGGTTGTATTCTTCTTCATCTGTAGATGATGCATCGTGCTCTGGGTTGTATTCTTCTTCATCTGAAGATGATGCATCGTGCTCTGGGTTGTATTCTTCTTCATCTGTAGATGATGCATCGTGCTCTGGGTTGTATTCTTCTTCATCTGAAGATGATGCATCGTGCTCTGGGTTGTATTCTTCTTCATCTGAAGATGATGCATTGTGGCTCTGGGTTGTATGCTTCTTCATCTGAAGATGATGCATCGTGCTCTGGGTTGTATTCTTCTTCATCTGAAGATGATGCATCGTGGCTCTGGGTTGTATTCTTCTTCATCTGAAGATGATGCATCGTGCTCTGGGTTGTATTCTTCTTCATCTGAAGATGATGCATCGTGCTCTGGGTTGTATTCTTCTTCATCTGTAGATGATGCATCATGCTCTGGGTTGTATTCTTCTTGATCTGAAGATGATGCATCGTGCTCTGGGTTGTATTCTTCCTGATCTGAGATGATGCATCGTGCTCTGGGTTGTATTCTTCTTCATCTGTAGATGATGCATCGTGCTCTGGGTTGTATTCTTCTTCATCTGAAGATGATGCATCGTGCTCTGGGTTGTATTCTTCTTCATCTGAAGATGATGCATCGTGCTCTGGGTTGTATTCTTCTTCATCTGAAGATGATGCATGTGCTCTGGGTTGTATTCTTCTTCATCTGAAGATGATGCATCGTGCTCTGGGTTGTATTCTTCTTCATCTGAAGATGACGCATCTGCTCTGGGTTGTATTCTTCCTGATCTGAGATGATGCATCGTGCTCTGGGTTGTATTCTTCTTCATCTGAAGATGATGCATCGTGGCTCTGGGTTGTATGCTTCTTCATCTGAAGATGATGCATCGTGCTCTGGGTTGTATTCTTCTTCATCTGAAGATGATGCATCGTGCTCTGGGTTGTATTCTTCTTCATCTGAAGATGATGCATCGTGCTCTGGGTTGTATTCTTCTTCATCTGAAGATGATGCATCGTGCTCTGGGTTGTATTCTTCTTCATCTGAAGATGATGATGATGCATCGTGCTCTGGGTTGTATTCTTCTTCATCTGAAGATGATGCATCGTGCTCTGGGTTGTATTCTTCTCTGAAGATGATGCATCGTGCTCTGGGTTGTATTCTTCTTCATCTGTAGATGATGCATCGTGCTCTGGGTTGTATTCTTCTTCATCTGAAGATGATGCATTCTTCCTGTCTGAAGATGATGCATCTGGGTTGTATTCTTCTTCATCTGTAGATGATGCATCGTGGCTCTGGGTTGTATTCTTCTTCATCTGAAGATGATGCATCGTGCTCTGGGTTGTATTCTTCTTCATCTGAAGATGATGCATCGTGCTCTGGGTTGTATTCTTCTTCATCTGTAGATGACGCATCGTGCTCTGGGTTGTATTCTTCCTGATCTGAAGATGATGCATCGTGCTCTGGGTTGTATTCTTCTTCATCTGAAGATGATGCATCGTGCTCTGGGTTGTATTCTTCTTCATCTGAAGATGATGCATCGTGCTCTGGGTTGTATTCTTCTTCATCTGAAGATGATGCATCGTGCTCTGGGTTGTAATTCTTCTTCATCTGTAGATGATGCATCGTGCTCTGGGTTGTATTCTTCCTGATCTGAAGATGATGCATCGTGCTCTGGGTTGTATTCTTCCTGATCTGAAGATGATGCATCGTGCTCTGGGTTGTATTCTTCTTCATCTGTAGATGATGCATCGTGCTCTGGGTTGTATTCTTCCTGATCTGAAGATGATGCATCGTGCTCTGGGTTGTATTCTTCTTCATCTGTAGATGATGCATCGTGCTCTGGGTTGTATTCTTCTTCATCTGAAGATGATGCATCGTGCTCTGGGTTGTATTCTTCTTCATCTGTAGATGATGCATCGTGCTCTGGGTTGTATTCTTCTTCATCTGAAGATGATGCATCGTGCTCTGGGTTGTATTCTTCTTCATCTGAAGATGATGCATCGTGCTCTGGGTTGTATTCTTCTTCATCTGAAGATGATGCATCGTGCTCTGGGTTGTATTCTTCTTCATCTGAAGATGATGCATCGTGCTCTGGGTTGTATTCTTCTTCATCTGAAGATGATGCATCGTGATTGTATTCTTCTTCATCTGTGATGCATCTCTGGGTTGTATTCTTCTTCATCTGAAGATGATGCATCGTGCTCTGGGTTGTATTCTTCTTCATCTGAAGATGATGCATCGTGCTCTGGGTTGTATTCTTCTTCATCTGAAGATGATGCATCGTGCTCTGGGTTGTATTCTTCTTCATCTGTAAGATGATGCATCGTGCTCTGGGTTGTATTCTTCTTCATCTGAAGATGATGCATCGTGCTCTGGGTTGTATTCTTCTTCATCTGAAGATGATGCATCGTGCTCTGGGTTGTATTCTTCTTCATCTGAAGATGATGCATCGATGCTCTGGGTTGTATTCTTCTTCATCTGAAGATGATGCATCGTGCTCTGGGTTGTATTCTTCTTCATCTGAAGATGATGCATCGTGCTCTGGGTTGTATTCTTCTTCATCTGAAGATGATGCATCGTGCTCTGGGTTGTATTCTTCTTCATCTGAAGATGATGCATCGTGCTCTGGGTTGTATTCTTCTTCATCTGAAGATGATGCATCGTGCTCTGGGTTGTATTCTTCTTCATCTGAAGATGATGCATCGTGCTCTGGGTTGTATTCTTCTTCATCTGAAGATGATGCATCGTGCTCTGGGTTGTATTCTTCTTCATCTGAAGATGATGCATCGTGCTCTGGGTTGTATTCTTCTTCATCTGAAGATGATGCATCGTGCTCTGGGTTGTATTCTTCTTCATCTGAAGATGATGCATCGTGCTCTGGTTGTATTCTTCTTCATCTGAAGATGATGCATCGTGCTCTGGGTTGTATTCTTCTTCATCTGAAGATGATGCATCGTGCTCTGGGTTGTATTCTTCTTCATCTGAAGATGATGCATCGTGCTCTGGGTTGTATTCTTCTTCATCTGTAGATGATGCATCGTGCTCTGGGTTGTATTCTTCTTCATCTGAAGATGATGCATCGTGCTCTGGGTTGTATTCTTCTTCATCTGAAGATGATGCATCGTGCTCTGGGTTGTATTCTTCTTCATCTGAAGATGATGCATCGTGCTCTGGGTTGTATTCTTCTCTGAAGATGATGCATTGTATTGTATTCTTCATCTGTAGATGATGCATCGTGCTCTGGGTTGTATTCTTCTTCATCTGAAGATGATGCATCGTGCTCTGGGTTGTATTCTTCTTCATCTGAAGATGATGCATCGTGCTCTGGGTTGTATTCTTCTTCATCTGAAGATGATGCATCGTGCTCTGGGTTGTATTCTTCATCTGAAGATGATGCATCGTGCTCTGGGTTGTATTCTTCTTCATCTGAAGATGATGCATCGTGCTCTGGGTTGTATTCTTCTTCATCTGAAGATGATGCATCGTGCTCTGGGTTGTATTCTTCTTCATCTGAAGATGATGCATCGTGCTCTGGGTTGTATTCTTCTTCATCTGAAGATGATGCATCGTGCTCTGGGTTGTATTCTTCTTCATCTGTAGATGATGCATCGTGCTCTGGGTTGTATTCTTCTTCATCTGAAGATGATGCATCGTGCTCTGGGTTGTATTCTTCTTCATCTGAAGATGATGCATCGTGCTCTGGGTTGTATTCTTCTTCATCTGTAGATGATGCATCGTGCTCTGGGTTGTATTCTTCCTGATCTGAAGATGATGCATCGTGCTCTGGGTTGTATTCTTCTTCATCTGAAGATGATGCATCGTGCTCTGGGTTGTATTCTTCTTCATCTGTAGATGATGCATCGTGCTCTGGGTTGTATTCTTCTGATCTGAAGATGATGCATCGTGCTCTGGGTTGTATTCTTCTTCATCTGTAGATGATGCATCGTGCTCTGGGTTGTATTCTTCTTCATCTGAAGATGATGCATCGTGCTCTGGGTTGTATTCTTCTTCATCTGAAGATGATGCATCGTGCTCTGGGTTGTATTCTTCTTCATCTGTAGATGATGCATCGTGCTCTGGGTTGTATTCTTCCTGATCTGAAGATGATGCATCGTGCTCTGGGTTGTATTCTTCTTCATCTGTAGATGATGCATCGTGCTCTGGGTTGTATTCTTCTTCATCTGAAGATGATGCATCATGCTCTGGGTTGTATTCTTCTTCATCTGAAGATGATGCATCGTGCTCTGGGTTGTATTCTTCTTCATCTGAAGATGATGCATCGTGCTCTGGGTTGTATTCTTCTTCATCTGAAGATGATGCATCGTGCTCTGGGTTGTATTCTTCTTCATCTGAAGATGATGCATCGTGCTCTGGGTTGTATTCTTCTTCATCTGAAGATGATGCATCGTGCTCTGTTGTATTCTTCTTCATCTGAAGATGATGCATATGCTCTGGGTTGTATTCTTCTTCATCTGAAGATGATGCATCGTGCTCTGGGTTGTATTCTTCTTCATCTGAAGATGATGCATCGATCTGGGTTGTATTCTTCTTCATCTGTGATGATGCATCTGCTCTGGGTTGTATTCTTCTTCATCTGAAGATGATGCATCGTGCTCTGGGTTGTATTCTTCTTCATCTGAAGATGATGCATCGTGCTCTGGGTTGTATTCTTCTTCATCTGAAGATGATGCATCGTGCTCTGGGTTGTATTCTTCTTCATCTGAAGATGATGCATTGTGGCTCTGGGTTGTATTCTTCTTCATCTGAAGATGATGCATCGTGCTCTGGGTTGTATTCTTCTTCATCTGAAGATGATGCATCGTGCTCTGGGTTGTATTCTTCTTCATCTGAAGATGATGCATATTCTTCTTCATCTGAAGATGATGCATCGTGCTCTGGGTTGTATTCTTCTTCATCTGAAGATGATGCATCGTGCTCTGGGTTGTATTCTTCTTCATCTGTAGATGATGCATCGTGCTCTGGGTTGTATTCTTCTTCATCTGAAGATGATGCATCGTGCTCTGGGTTGTATTCTTCTTCATCTGAAGATGATGCATCGTGCTCTGGGTTGTATTCTTCTTCATCTGAAGATGATGCATCGTGCTCTGGGTTGTATTCTTCTTCATCTGAAGATGATGCATCGTGCTCTGGGTTGTATTCTTCTTCATCTGAAGATGATGCATCTGCTCTGGGTTGTATTCTTCTTCATCTGATGATGCATCGTGCTCTGGGTTGTATTCTTCTTCATCTGAAGATGATGCATCGTGCTCTGGGTTGTATTCTTCTTCATCTGAAGATGATGCATCGTGCTCTGGTTGTATTCTTCTTCATCTGAAGATGATGCATCGTGCTCTGGGTTGTATTCTTCTTCATCTGTAGATGATGCATCGTGCTCTGGGTTGTATTCTTCTTCATCTGAAGATGATGCATCGTGCTCTGGGTTGTATTCTTCCTCATCTGAAGATGATGCATCGTGCTCTGGGTTGTATTCTTCTTCATCTGTAGATGATGCATCATGCTCTGGGTTGTATTCTTCTGATCTGAAGATGATGCATCGTGCTCTGGGTTGTATTCTTCCTGATCTGAAGATGATGCATCGTGCTCTGGGTTGTATTCTTCTTCATCTGTAGATGATGCATCGTGCTCTGGGTTGTATTCTTCTTCATCTGAAGATGATGCATCGTGCTCTGGGTTGTATTCTTCTTCATCTGAAGATGATGCATCGTGCTCTGGGTTGTATTCTTCTTCATCTGTAGATGATGCATCGTGCTCTGGGTTGTATTCTTCCTGATCTGAAGATGATGCATCGTGCTCTGGGTTGTATTCTTCTTCATCTGAAGATGATGCTTCGTGCTCTGGGTTGTATTCTTCTTCATCTGTAGATGATGCATCATGCTCTGGGTTGTATTCTTCTGATCTGAAGATGATGCATCGTGCTCTGGGTTGTATTCTTCTTCATCTGTAGATGATGCATCGTGCTCTGGGTTGTATTCTTCCTGATCTGAAGATGATGCATCGTGCTCTGGGTTGTATTCTTCCTGATCTGAAGATGATGCTTCGTGCTCTGGGTTGTATTCTTCTTCATCTGTAGATGATGCATCATGCTCTGGGTTGTATTCTTCCTGATCTGAAGATGATGCATCGTGCTCTGGGTTGTATTCTTCTTCATCTGTAGATGATGCATCGTGCTCTGGGTTGTATTCTTCTTCATCTGAAGATGATGCATCATGCTCTGGGTTGTATTCTTCTTCATCTGAAGATGATGCATCGTGCTCTGGGTTGTATTCTTCTTCATCTGAAGATGATGCATCGTGCTCTGGGTTGTATTCTTCTTCATCTGAAGATGATGCATCGTGCTCTGGGTTGTATTCTTCTTCATCTGAAGATGATGCATCGTGCTCTGGGTTGTATTCTTCTTCATCTGAAGATGATGCATCGTGCTCTGGGTTGTATTCTTCTTCATCTGAAGATGATGCATCGTGCTCTGGGTTGTATTCTTCCTGATCTGAAGATGATGCATCATGCTCTGGGTTGTATTCTTCCTGATCTGAAGATGATGCATCGTGCTCTGGGTTGTATTCTTCCTGATCTGAAGATGATGCATCGTGCTCTGGGTTGTATTCTTCTTCATCTGTAGATGATGCATCGTGGCTCTGGGTTGTATTCTTCCTGATCTGAAGATGATGCATCGTGCTCTGGGTTGTATTCTTCCTGATCTGAAGATGATGCTTCGTGCTCTGGGTTGTATTCTTCTTCATCTGTAGATGATGCATCATGCTCTGGGTTGTATTCTTCCTGATCTGAAGATGATGCATCGTGCTCTGGGTTGTATTCTTCTTCATCTGTAGATGATGCATCGTGCTCTGGGTTGTATTCTTCTTCATCTGAAGATGATGCATCGTGCTCTGGGTTGTATTCTTCTTCATCTGAAGATGATGCATCGTGCTCTGGGTTGTATTCTTCTTCATCTGAAGATGATGCATCGTGCTCTGGGTTGTATTCTTCTTCATCTGAAGATGATGCATCATGCTCTGGGTTGTATTCTTCTTCATCTGAAGATGATGCATCGTGCTCTGGGTTGTATTCTTCTTCATCTGAAGATGATGCATCCTGCTCTAGGTTGTATTCTTCTTCATCTGTAGATGATGCATCGTGCTCTGGGTTGTATTCTTCTTCATCTGAAGATGATGCACCGTGCTCTGGGTTGTATTCTTCTTCATCTGTAGGTGATGCATCGTGCTCTGGGTTGTATTCTTCTTCATCTGTAGATGATGCATCGTGCTCTGGGTTGTATTCTTCTTCATCTGAAGATGATGCATCGTGCTCTGGGTTGTATTCTTCTTCATCTGTAGATGATGCATCGTGCTCTGGGTTGTATTCTTCTTCATCTGAAGATGATGCATCGTGCTCTGGGTTGTATTCTTCTTCATCTGAAGATGATGCATTGTGCTCTGGGTTGTATTCTTCTTCATCTGAAGATGATGCATCGTGCTCTGGGTTGTATTCTTCTTCATCTGAAGATGATGCATCGTGCACTGGGTTGTATTCTTCTTCACTCTGAAGATGATGCATCGTGCTCTGGGTTGTATTCTTCTTCATCTGAAGATGATGCATCGTGCTCTGGGTTGTATTCTTCTTCATCTGAAGATGATGCACCGTGCTCTGGGTTGTATTCTTCTTCATCTGTAGATGATGCATCGTGCTCTGGGTTGTATTCTTCTTCATCTGAAGATGATGCATCGTGCTCTGGGTTGTATTCTTCTTCATCTGTAGATGATGCATCGTGCTCTGGGTTGTATTCTTCTTCATCTGAAGATGATGCATCGTGCTCTGGGTTGTATTCTTCTTCATCTGTAGATGATGCATCGTGCTCTGGGTTGTATTCTTCTTCATCTGAAGATGATGCATCGTGCTCTGGGTTGTATTCTTCTTCATCTGAAGATGATGCATCGTGCTCTGGGTTGTATTCTTCTTCATCTGTAGATGATGCATCATGCTCTGGGTTGTATTCTTCCTGATCTGAAGATGATGCATCGTGCTCTGGGTTGTATTCTTCTTGATCTGAAGATGATGCATCGATTCTTCCTGATCTGAAGATGATGCATCGTGCTCTGGGTTGTATTCTTCTTCATCTGTAGATGATGCATCGTGGCTCTGGGTTGTATTCTTCTTCATCTGAAGATGATGCATCGTGCTCTGGGTTGTATTCTTCTTCATCTGAAGATGATGCATCGTACTCTGGGTTGTATTCTTCTTCATCTGTAGATGATGCATCGTGCTCTGGGTTGTACTTCCTGATCTGAAGATGATGCATCGTGCTCTGGGTTGTATTCTTCTTCATCTGAAGATGATGCTTCGTGCTCTGGGTTGTATTCTTCTTCATCTGTAGATGATGCATCATGCTCTGGGTTGTATTCTTCCTGATCTGAAGATGATGCATCGTGCTCTGGGTTGTATTCTTCTTCATCTGTAGATGATGCATCGTGCTCTGGGTTGTATTCTTCTTCATCTGTAGATGATGCATCGTGCTCTGGGTTGTACTTCCTGATCTGAAGATGATGCATCGTGCTCTGGGTTGTATTCTTCTTCATCTGTAGATGATGCATCGTGCTCTGGGTTGTATTCTTCCTGATCTGAAGATGATGCATCGTGCTCTGGGTTGTATTCTTCCTGATCTGAAGATGATGCTTCGTGCTCTGGGTTGTATTCTTCTTCATCTGTAGATGATGCATCATGCTCTGAGTTGTATTCTTCCTGATCTGAAGATGATGCATCGTGCTCTGGGTTGTATTCTTCTTCATCTGTAGATGATGCATCGTGCTCTGGGTTGTATTCTTCTTCATCTGAAGATGATGCATCGTGCTCTGGGTTGTATTCTTCTTCATCTGAAGATGATGCATCGTGGCTCTGGGTTGTAATTCTTCTTCATCTGAAGATGATGCATCGTGCTCTGGGTTGTATTCTTCTTCATCTGAAGATGATGCATCGTGCTCTGGGTTGTATTCTTCTTCATCTGAAGATGATGCATCATGCTCTGGGTTGTATTCTTCTTCATCTGAAGATGATGCATCGTGCTCTGGGTTGTATTCTTCTTCATCTGAAGATGATGCATCGTGCTCTGGGTTGTATTCTTCTTCATCTGAAGATGATGCATCGTGCTCTGGGTTGTATTCTTCTTCATCTGAAGATGATGCACCGTGCTCTGGGTTGTATTCTTCTTCATCTGTAGGTGATGCATCGTGCTCTGGGTTGTATTCTTCTTCATCTGTAGATGATGCATCGTGCTCTGGGTTGTATTCTTCTTCATCTGAAGATGATGCATCGTGCTCTGGGTTGTATTCTTCTTCATCTGTAGATGATGCATCGTGCTCTGGGTTGTATTCTTCTTCATCTGAAGATGATGCATCGTGCTCTGGGTTGTATTCTTCTTCATCTGAAGATGATGCATTGTGGCTCTGGGTTGTATGCTTCTTCATCTGAAGATGATGCATCGTGCTCTGGGTTGTATTCTTCTTCATCTGAAGATGATGCATCGTGCACTGGGTTGTATTCTTCTTCACTTGAAGATGATGCATCGTGCTCTGGGTTGTATTCTTCTTCATCTGAAGATGATGCATCGTGCTCTGGGTTGTATTCTTCTTCATCTGAAGATGATGCACCGTGCTCTGGGTTGTATTCTTCTTCATCTGTAGGTGATGCATCGTGCTCTGGGTTGTATTCTTCTTCATCTGAAGATGATGCATCGTGCTCTGGGTTGTATTCTTCTTCATCTGTAGATGATGCATCGTGCTCTGGGTTGTATTCTTCTTCATCTGAAGATGATGCATCGTGCTCTGGGTTGTATTCTTCTTCATCTGTAGATGATGCATCGTGCTCTGGGTTGTATTCTTCTTCATCTGAAGATGATGCATCGTGCTCTGGGTTGTATTCTTCTTCATCTGAAGATGCTGCATCGTGGCTCTGGGTTGTATTCTTCTTCATCTGAAGATGATGCATTGTGCTCTGGGTTGTATTCTTCTTCATCTGAAGATGATGCATCGTGCTCTGGGTTGTATTCTTCTTCATCTGTAGATGATGCATCGTGCTCTGGGTTGTATTCTTCCTGTCTGAAGATGATGCATCGTGCTCTGGGTTGTATTCTTCTTCATCTGAAGATGATGCATCGTGCTCTGGGTTGTATTCTTCTTCATCTGAAGATGATGCATCGTGCTCTGGGTTGTATTCTTCTTCATCTGAAGATGATGCATCGTGCTCTGGGTTGTATTCTTCTTCATCTGAAGATGATGCATCGTGCTCTGGGTTGTATTCTTCTTCATCTGAAGATGATGCATCGTGCTCTGGGTTGTATTCTTCTTCATCTGAAGATGATGCATCGTGGCTCTGGGTTGTATTCTTCTTCATCTGAAGATGATGCATCGTGCTCTGGGTTGTATTCTTCTTCATCTGAAGATGATGCATCGTGCTCTGGGTTGTATTCTTCTTCATCTGAAGATGATGCATCGTGCTCTGGGTTGTAATTCTTCTTCATCTGAAGATGATGCATCGTGCTCTGGGTTGTATTCTTCTTCATCTGAAGATGATGCATCGTGCTCTGGGTTGTAATTCTTCTTCATCTGTAGGTGATGCATCGTGCTCTGGGTTGTATTCTTCTTCATCTGAAGATGATGCATCGTGCTCTGGGTTGTATTCTTCTTCATCTGTAGATGATGCATCGTGCTCTGGGTTGTATGCTTCTTCATCTGAAGATGATGCATCGTGCTCTGGGTTGTATTCTTCTTCATCTGAAGATGATGATGTGCTCTGGGTTGTATTCTTCTTCATCTGGAAGATGATGCATCGTGCTCTGGGTTGTATTCTTCTTCATCTGAAGATGATGCATCGTGCTCTGGGTTGTATTCTTCTTCATCTGTAGATGATGCATCGTGCTCTGGGTTGTATTCTTCTTCATCTGAAGATGATGCATCGTGCTCTGGGTTGTATTCTTCTTCATCTGAAGATGATGCATCGTGCTCTGGGTTGTATTCTTCTTCATCTGAAGATGATGCATCGTGCTCTGGGTTGTATTCTTCTTCATCTGAAGATGATGCATCGTGCTCTGGGTTGTATTCTTCTTCATCTGAAGATGATGCACCGTGCTCTGGGTTGTATTCTTCTTCATCTGTAGGTGATGCATCGTGCTCTGGGTTGTATTCTTCTTCATCTGAAGATGATGCATCGTGCTCTGGGTTGTATTCTTCTTCATCTGTAGATGATGCATCGTGCTCTGGGTTGTATTCTTCTTCATCTGAAGATGATGCATCGTGCTCTGGGTTGTATTCTTCTTCATCTGTAGATGATGCATCGTGCTCTGGGTTATATTCTTCTTCATCTGAAGATGATGCATCGTGCTCTGGGTTGTATTCTTCTTCATCTGAAGATGCTGCATCGTGCTCTGGGTTGTATTCTTCTTCATCTGAAGATGATGCATTGTGCTCTGGGTTGTATTCTTCTTCATCTGAAGATGATGCATCGTGCTCTGGGTTGTATTCTTCTTCATCTGTAGATGATGATGATGCTCTGGGTTGTATTCTTCCTGATCTGAAGATGATGCATCGTGCTCTGGTTGTATTCTTCTTCATCTGAAGATGATGCATCGTGGCTCTGGGTTGTATTCTTCTTCATCTGAAGATGATGCATCGTGCTCTGGGTTGTATTCTTCTTCATCTGAAGATGATGCATCGTGCTCTGGGTTGTATTCTTCTTCATCTGAAGATGATGCATCGTGCTCTGGGTTGTATTCTTCTTCATCTGAAGATGATGCATCGTGCTCTGGGTTGTATTCTTCTTCATCTGAAGATGATGCACCGTGCTCTGGGTTGTAATTCTTCTTCATCTGTAGGTGATGCATCGTGCTCTGGGTTGTATTCTTCTTCATCTGAAGATGATGCATCGTGCTCTGGGTTGTATTCTTCTTCATCTGTAGATGATGCATCGTGCTCTGGGTTGTATTCTTCTTCATCTGAAGATGATGCATCGTGGCTCTGGGTTGTATTCTTCTTCATCTGAAGATGATGCATCGTGCTCTGGGTTGTATTCTTCTTCATCTGAAGATGATGCATCGTGCTCTGGGTTGTATTCTTCTTCATCTGTAGATGATGCATCGTGCTCTGGGTTGTATTCTTCCTGATCTGAAGATGATGCATCGTGCTCTGGGTTGTATTCTTCTTCATCTGAAGATGATGCATCGTGCTCTGGGTTGTATTCTTCTTCATCTGAAGATGATGCATCGTGCTCTGGGTTGTATTCTTCTTCATCTGAAGATGATGCATCGTGCATCTGGGTTGTATTCTTCTTCTGAAGATGATGCATCGTGCTCTGGGTTGTATTCTTCTTCATCTGAAGATGATGCATCGTGCTCTGGGTTGTATTCTTCTTCATCTGAAGATGATGCATCGTGGCTCTGGGTTGTATTCTTCTTCATCTGAAGATGATGCATCGTGCTCTGGGTTGTATTCTTCTTCATCTGAAGATGATGCATCGTGCTCTGGGTTGTATTCTTCTTCATCTGAAGATGATGCATCGTGCTCTGGGTTGTATTCTTCTTCATCTGAAGATGATGCATCGTGCTCTGGGTTGTATTCTTCTTCATCTGAAGATGATGCATCGTGCTCTGGGTTGTATTCTTCTTCATCTGTAGATGATGCATCGTGCTCTGGGTTGTATTCTTCTTCATCTGAAGATGATGCATCGTGCTCTGGGTTGTATTCTTCTTCATCTGTAGATGATGCATCGTGCTCTGGGTTGTATTCTTCTTCATCTGAAGATGATGCATCGTGCTCTGGGTTGTATTCTTCTTCATCTGAAGATGATGCATCGTGCTCTGGGTTGTATTCTTCTTCATCTGAAGATGATGCATCGTGCTCTGGGTTGTATTCTTCTTCATCTGAAGATGATGCATCGTGCTCTGGGTTGTATTCTTCTTCATCTGTAGATGATGCATCGTGCTCTGGGTTGTATGCTTCTTCATCTGAAGATGATGCATCGTGCTCTGGGTTGTATTCTTCTTCATCTGAAGATGATGCATCGTGCACTGGGTTGTATTCTTCTTCACTTGAAGATGATGCATCGTGCTCTGGGTTGTATTCTTCTTCATCTGAAGATGATGCATCGTGCTCTGGGTTGTATTCTTCTTCATCTGAAGATGATGCATCGTGCTCTGGGTTGTATTCTTCTTCATCTGTAGGTGATGCATCGTGCTCTGGGTTGTATTCTTCTTCATCTGAAGATGATGCATCGTGCTCTGGGTTGTATTCTTCTTCATCTGTAGATGATGCATCGTGCTCTGGGTTGTATTCTTCTTCATCTGAAGATGATGCATCGTGCTCTGGGTTGTATTCTTCTTCATCTGTAGATGATGCATCGTGGCTCTGGGTTGTATTCTTCTTCATCTGAAGATGATGCATCGTGCTCTGGGTTGTATTCTTCTTCATCTGAAGATGATGCATCGTGCTCTGGGTTGTATTCTTCTTCATCTGAAGATGATGCATTGTGCTCTGGGTTGTATTCTTCTTCATCTGAAGATGATGCATCGTGCTCTGGGTTGTATTCTTCTTCATCTGAAGATGACGCATCGTGCTCTGGGTTGTATTCTTCCTGATCTGAAGATGATGCATCGTGCTCTGGGTTGTATTCTTCTTCATCTGAAGATGATGCATCGTGGCTCTGGGTTGTATGCTTCTTCATCTGAAGATGATGCATCGTGCTCTGGGTTGTATTCTTCTTCATCTGAAGATGATGCATCGTGCTCTGGGTTGTATTCTTCTTCATCTGAAGATGATGCATCGTGCTCTGGGTTGTATTCTTCTTCATCTGAAGATGATGCATCGTGCTCTGGGTTGTATTCTTCTTCATCTGAAGATGATGCACCGTGCTCTGGGTTGTATTCTTCTTCATCTGTAGATGATGCATCGTGCTCTGGGTTGTATTCTTCTTCATCTGAAGATGATGCATCGTGCTCTGGGTTGTATTCTTCTTCATCTGTAGATGATGCAACGTGCTCTGGGTTGTATTCTTCTTCATCTGAAGATGATGCATCGTGGCTCTGGGTTGTATTCTTCTTCATCTGAAGATGATGCATCGTGCTCTGGGTTGTATTCTTCTTCATCTGAAGATGATGCATCGTGCTCTGGGTTGTATTCTTCTTCATCTGAAGATGATGCATTGTGGCTCTGGGTTGTATGCTTCTTCATCTGAAGATGATGCATCGTGCTCTGGGTTGTATTCTTCTTCATCTGAAGATGATGCATCGTGCTCTGGGTTGTATTCTTCTTCATCTGTAGATGATGCATCGTGCTCTGGGTTGTATTCTTCTTCATCTGTAGATGATGCATCGTGCTCTGGGTTGTATTCTTCCTGATCTGAAGATGATGCATCGTGCTCTGGGTTGTATTCTTCTTCATCTGTAGATGATGCATCGTGCTCTGGGTTGTATTCTTCCTGATCTGAAGATGATGCATCCTGCTCTGGGTTGTATTCTTCTTCATCTGTAGATGATGCATCTGCTCTGGGTTGTATTCTTCTTCATCTGTAGATGATGCATCGTGCTCTGGGTTGTATTCTTCTTCATCTGAAGATGATGCATCGTGCTCTGGGTTGTATTCTTCTTCATCTGAAGATGATGCATCGTGCTCTGGGTTGTATTCTTCTTCATCTGAAGATGATGCATCGTGCTCTGGGTTGTATTCTTCTTCACCTGAAGATGATGCATCGTGCTCTGGGTTGTATTCTTCTTCATCTGAAGATGATGCATCGTGCTCTGGGTTGTATTCTTCTTCATCTGAAGATGATGCACCGTGCTCTGGGTTGTAATTCTTCTTCATCTGTAGGTGATGCATCGTGCTCTGGGTTGTATTCTTCTTCATCTGAAGATGATGCATCGTGCTCTGGGTTGTATTCTTCTTCATCTGAAGATGATGCATCGTGCTCTGGGTTGTATTCTTCTTCATCTGTAGATGATGCATCGTGCTCTGGGTTGTATTCTTCTGATCTGAAGATGATGTATTCTTCTTCATCTGAAGATGATGCATCGTGCTCTGGGTTGTATTCTTCTTCATCTGAAGATGATGCATCGTGCTCTGGGTTGTATTCTTCTTCATCTGAAGATGATGCATCGTGCTCTGGGTTGTATTCTTCTTCATCTGAAGATGATGCATCGTGCTCTGGGTTGTATTCTTCTTCATCTGAAGATGATGCATCGTGCTCTGGGTTGTATTCTTCTTCATCTGAAGATGATGCATCGTGCTCTGGGTTGTATTCTTCTTCATCTGAAGATGATGCATCGTGCTCTGGGTTGTATTCTTCTTCATCTGAAGATGATGCATCGTGCTCTGGGTTGTATTCTTCTTCATCTGTAGATGATGCATCGTGCTCTGGGTTGTATTCTTCTTCATCTGAAGATGATGCATCGTGCTCTGGGTTGTATTCTTCTTCATCTGAAGATGATGCATCGTGCTCTGGGTTGTATTTCTTCATCTGAAGATGATGCATCGTGCTCTGGGTTGTATTCTTCTTCATCTGAAGATGATGCATCGTGCTCTGGGTTGTATTCTTCTTCATCTGAAGATGATGCATCGTGCTCTGGGTTGTATTCTTCTTCATCTGAAGATGATGCATCGTGCTCTGGGTTGTATTCTTCTTCATCTGTAGATGATGCATCGTGCTCTGGGTTGTATTCTTCTTCATCTGAAGATGATGCATCGTGCTCTGGGTTGTATTCTTCTTCATCTGAAGATGATGCATCGTGCTCTGGGTTGTATTCTTCTTCATCTGAAGATGATGCATCGTGCTCTGGGTTGTATTCTTCTTCATCTGAAGATGATGCATCGTGCTCTGGGTTGTATTCTTCTTCATCTGAAGATGATGCACCGTGCTCTGGGTTGTATTCTTCTTCATCTGTAGATGATGCATCGTGCTCTGGGTTGTATTCTTCTTCATCTGAAGATGATGCATCGTGCTCTGGGTTGTATTCTTCTTCATCTGTAGATGATGCATCGTGCTCTGGGTTGTATTCTTCTTCATCTGAAGATGATGCATCGTGCTCTGGGTTGTATTCTTCTTCATCTGTAGATGATGCATCGTGCTCTGGGTTGTATTCTTCTTCATCTGAAGATGATGCATCGTGCTCTGGGTTGTATTCTTCTTCATCTGAAGATGCTGCATCGTGGCTCTGGGTTGTATTCTTCTTCATCTGAAGATGATGCATTGTGCTCTGGGTTGTATTCTTCTTCATCTGAAGATGATGCATCGTGCTCTGGGTTGTATTCTTCTTCATCTGTAGATGACGCATCGTGCTCTGGGTTGTATTCTTCCTGATCTGAAGATGATGCATCGTGCTCTGGGTTGTATTCTTCTTCATCTGAAGATGATGCATCGTGGCTCTGGGTTGTATGCTTCTTCATCTGAAGATGATGCATCGTGCTCTGGGTTGTATTCTTCTTCATCTGAAGATGATGCATCGTGCTCTGGGTTGTATTCTTCTTCACCTGAAGATGATGCATCGTGCTCTGGGTTGTATTCTTCTTCATCTGAAGATGATGCATCGTGCTCTGGGTTGTATTCTTCTTCATCTGAAGATGATGCACCGTGCTCTGGGTTGTAATTCTTCTTCATCTGTAGATGATGCATCGTGCTCTGGGTTGTATTCTTCATCTGAAGATGATGCATCGTGCTCTGGGTTGTATTCTTCTTCATCTGTAGATGATGCATCGTGCTCTGGGTTGTATTCTTCTTCATCTGAAGATGATGCATCGTGGCTCTGGGTTGTATTCTTCTTCATCTGAAGATGATGCATCGTGCTCTGGGTTGTATTCTTCTTCATCTGAAGATGATGCATCGTGCTCTGGGTTGTATTCTTCTTCATCTGAAGATGATGCATCGTGCTCTGGGTTGTATTCTTCTTCATCTGAAGATGATGCATCTGGGTTGTATTCTTCTTCATCTGAAGATGATGCATCGTGCTCTGGGTTGTATTCTTCTTCATCTGTAGATGATGCATCGTGCTCTGGGTTGTATTCTTCTTCATCTGTAGATGATGCATCGTGCTCTGGGTTGTATTCTTCCTGATCTGAAGATGATGCATCGTGCTCTGGGTTGTATTCTTCTTCATCTGTAGATGATGCATCGTGCTCTGGGTTGTATTCTTCCTGATCTGAAGATGATGCATCCTGCTCTGGGTTGTATTCTTCTTCATCTGTAGATGATGCATCGTGCTCTGGGTTGTATTCTTCTTCATCTGTAGATGATGCATCGTGCTCTGGGTTGTACTTCCTGATCTGAAGATGATGCATCGTGCTCTGGGTTGTATTCTTCTTCATCTGTAGATGATGCATCGTGCTCTGGGTTGTACTTCCTGATCTGAAGATGATGCATCGTGCTCTGGGTTGTATTCTTCTTCATCTGAAGATGATGCTTCGTGCTCTGGGTTGTATTCTTCTTCATCTGTAGATGATGCATCATGCTCTGGGTTGTATTCTTCCTGATCTGAAGAGAATGCATCGTGCTCTGGGTTGTATTCTTCCTGATCTGAAGATGATGCATCGTGCTCTGGGTTGTATTCTTCTTCATCTGTAGATGATGCATCGTGGCTCTGGGTTGTATTCTTCTTCATCTGAAGATGATGCATCGTGCTCTGGGTTGTATTCTTCTTCATCTGAAGATGATGCATCGTGCTCTGGGTTGTATTCTTCTTCATCTGAAGACGATGCATCGTGCTCTGGGTTGTATTCTTCTTCATCTGAAGATGATGCATCGTGCTCTGGGTTGTATTCTTCTTCATCTGAAGATGTTGCACCGTGCTCTGGGTTGTATTCTTCTTCATCTGTAGGTGATGCATCGTGCACTGGGTTGTATTCTTCTTCATCTGAAGATGATGCATCGTGCTCTGGGTTGTATTCTTCTTCATCTGTAGATGATGCATCGTGCTCTGGGTTGTATTCTTCTTCATCTGAAGATGATGCATCGTGCTCTGGGTTGTATTCTTCTTCATCTGTAGATGATGCATCGTGCTCTGGGTTGTATTCTTCTTCATCTGAAGATGATGCATCGTGCTCTGGGTTGTATTCTTCTTCATCTGAAGATGTTGCACCGTGCTCTGGGTTGTATTCTTCTTCATCTGTAGGTGATGCATCGTGCACTGGGTTGTATTCTTCTTCATCTGAAGATGATGCATCGTGCTCTGGGTTGTATTCTTCTTCATCTGTAGATGATGCATCGTGCTCTGGGTTGTATTCTTCTTCATCTGAAGATGCTGCATCGTGCTCTGGGTTGTATTCTTCTTCATCTGAAGATGATGCATTGTGCTCTGGGTTGTATTCTTCTTCATCTGAAGATGATGCATCGTGCTCTGGGTTGTATTCTTCTTCATCTGTAGATGACGCATCGTGCTCTGGGTTGTATTCTTCCTGATCTGAAGATGATGCATCGTGCTCTGGGTTGTATTCTTCTTCATCTGTAGATGATGCATCGTGCTCTGGGTTGTATTCTTCCTGATCTGAAGATGATGCATCGTGCTCTGGGTTGTATTCTTCTTCATCTGTAGATGATGCATCGTGCTCTGGGTTGTATTCTTCTTCATCTGAAGATGATGCATCTGCTCTGGGTTGTATTCTTCTTCATCTGTAGATGATGCATCGTGCTCTGGGTTGTATTCTTCCTGATCTGAAGATGATGCATCGTGCTCTGGGTTGTATTCTTCTTCATCTGTAGATGATGCATCGTGCTCTGGGTTGTATTCTTCTGATCTGAAGATGATGCATCGTGCTCTGGGTTGTATTCTTCTTCATCTGTAGATGATGCATCGTGCTCTGGGTTGTATTCTTCTTCATCTGAAGATGATGCATCGTGCTCTGGGTTGTATTCTTCTTCATCTGAAGATGATGCATCGTGCTCTGGGTTGTATTCTTCTTCATCTGAAGATGATGCATCGTGCTCTGGGTTGTATTCTTCTTCATCTGTAGATGATGCATTGTGCTCTGGGTTGTATTCTTCTTCATCTGAAGATGATGCATCGTGCTCTGGGTTGTATTCTTCTTCATCTGAAGATGATGCATCGTGCTCTGGGTTGTATTCTTCTTCATCTGAAGATGATGCATCGTGCTCTGGGTTGTATTCTTCCTGATCTGAAGATGATGCATCATGCTCTGGGTTGTATTCTTCCTGATCTGAAGATGATGCATCGTGCTCTGGGTTGTATTCTTCCTGATCTGAAGATGATGCATCGTGCTCTGGGTTGTATTCTTCTTCATCTGTAGATGATGCATCGTGCTCTGGGTTGTATTCTTCTTCATCTGAAGATGATGCATTGTGCTCTGGGTTGTATTCTTCTTCATCTGAAGATGATGCATCGTGCTCTGGGTTGTATTCTTCATCTGAAGATGATGCATCGTGGCTCTGGGTTGTATTCTTCTTCATCTGAAGATGATGCATCGTGCTCTGGGTTGTATTCTTCTTCATCTGAAGATGATGCATCGTGCTCTGGGTTGTATTCTTCTTCATCTGAAGATGATGCATCGTGCTCTGGGTTGTATTCTTCTTCATCTGAAGATGATGCATCGTGCTCTGGGTTGTATTCTTCTTCATCTGAAGATGATGCATCGTGCTCTGGGTTGTATTCTTCTTCATCTGAAGATGATGCATCGTGCTCTGGGTTGTATTCTTCTTCATCTGAAGATGATGCATCGTGCTCTGGGTTGTATTCTTCTTCATCTGAAGATGATGCATCGTGCTCTGGGTTGTATTCTTCCTGATCTGAAGATGATGCATCGTGCTCTGGGTTGTATTCTTCTTCATCTGAAGATGATGCATCGTGCTCTGGGTTGTATTCTTCCTGATCTGAAGATGATGCATCCTGCTCTGGGTTGTATTCTTCTTCATCTGTAGATGATGCATCGTGGCTCTGGGTTGTATTCTTCTTCATCTGAAGATGATGCATCGTGCTCTGGGTTGTATTCTTCTTCATCTGAAGATGATGCATCGTGCTCTGGGTTGTATTCTTCTTCATCTGTAGATGATGCATCGTGCTCTGGGTTGTATTCTTCTTCATCTGAAGATGATGCATCGTGCTCTGGGTTGTATTCTTCTTCATCTGTAGATGATGCATTGTGCTCTGGGTTGTATTCTTCTTCATCTGAAGATGATGCATCGTGCTCTGGGTTGTATTCTTCTTCATCTGAAGATGCTGCATCGTGCTCTGGGTTGTATTCTTCTTCATCTGAAGATGATGCATCGTGCTCTGGGTTGTATTCTTCCTGATCTGAAGATGATGCATCATGCTCTGGGTTGTATTCTTCCTGATCTGAAGATGATGCATCGTGCTCTGGGTTGTATTCTTCCTGATCTGAAGATGATGCATCGTGCTCTGGGTTGTATTCTTCTTCATCTGTAGATGATGCATCGTGGCTCTGGGTTGTATTCTTCTTCATCTGAAGATGATGCATCGTGCTCTGGGTTGTATTCTTCTTCATCTGAAGATGATGCATCGTGCTCTGGGTTGTATTCTTCTTCATCTGTAGATGATGCATCGTGCTCTGGGTTGTATTCTTCTTCATCTGAAGATGATGCATCGTGCTCTGGGTTGTATTCTTCTTCATCTGTAGATGATGCATCGTGCTCTGGGTTGTATTCTTCTTCATCTGTAGATGATGCATCGTGCTCTGGGTTGTATTCTTCCTGATCTGAAGATGATGCATCGTGCTCTGGGTTGTATTCTTCTTCATCTGAAGATGATGCATCGTGCTCTGGGTTGTATGCTTCTTCATCTGAAGATGATGCATCGTGCTCTGGGTTGTATTCTTCTTCATCTGAAGATGATGCATCGTGCTCTGGGTTGTATTCTTCTTCATCTGAAGATGATGCATCGTGCTCTGGGTTGTATTCTTCTTCATCTGAGATGATGCATCGCATCGTGCTCTGGGTTGTATTCTTCTTCATCTGAAGATGATGCATCGTGCTCTGGGTTGTATTCTTCTTCATCTGAAGATGATGCATCGTGGCTCTGGGTTGTATTCTTCTTCATCTGAAGATGATGCATCGTGCTCTGGGTTGTATTCTTCTTCATCTGAAGATGATGCATCGTGCTCTGGGTTGTATTCTTCTTCATCTGAAGATGATGCATCGTGCTCTGGGTTGTATTCTTCTTCATCTGAAGATGATCTGAAGATGATGCATCGTGCTCTGGGTTGTATTCTTCTTCATCTGAAGATGATGCACCGTGCTCTGGGTTGTAATTCTTCTTCATCTGTAGGTGATGCATCGTGCTCTGGGTTGTATTCTTCTTCATCTGAAGATGATGCATCGTGCTCTGGGTTGTATTCTTCTTCATCTGTAGATGATGCATCGTGCTCTGGGTTGTATTCTTCTTCATCTGAAGATGATGCATCGTGCTCTGGGTTGTATTCTTCGTCATCTGAAGATGATGCATCGTGCTCTGGGTTGTATTCTTCTTCATCTGAAGATGATGCATCGTGGCTCTGGGTTGTATTCTTCTTCATCTGAAGATGATGCATCGTGCTCTGGGTTGTATTCTTCTTCATCTGAAGATGATGCATCGTGCTCTGGGTTGTATTCTTCTTCATCTGAAGATGATGCATTGTGGCTCTGGGTTGTATGCTTCTTCATCTGAAGATGATGCATCGTGCTCTGGGTTGTATTCTTCTTCATCTGAAGATGATGCATCGTGCTCTGGGTTGTATTCTTCTTCATCTGAAGATGATGCATCGTGCTCTGGGTTGTATTCTTCTTCATCTGTAGATGATGCATCGTGCTCTGGGTTGTATTCTTCTTCATCTGTAGATGATGCATCGTGCTCTGGGTTGTATTCTTCCTGATCTGAAGATGATGCATCGTGCTCTGGGTTGTATTCTTCTTCATCTGTAGATGATGCATCGTGCTCTGGGTTGTATTCTTCTTCATCTGAAGATGATGCATCGTGCTCTGGGTTGTATTCTTCTTCATCTGTAGATGATGCATCGTGCTCTGGGTTGTATTCTTCTTCATCTGTAGATGATGCATCGTGCTCTGGGTTGTACTTCCTGATCTGAAGATGATGCATCGTGCTCTGGGTTGTATTCTTCTTCATCTGTAGATGATGCATCGTGCTCTGGGTTGTATTCCTGATCTGAAGATGATGCATCGTGCTCTGGGTTGTATTCTTCTTCATCTGAAGATGATGCTGCTCTGGGTTGTATTCTTCTTCATCTGTAGATGATGCATCATGCTCTGGGTTGTATTCTTCCTGATCTGAAGAGAATGCATCGTGCTCTGGGTTGTATTCTTCCTGATCTGAAGATGATGCATCGTGCTCTGGGTTGTATTCTTCTTCATCTGTAGATGATGCATCGTGGCTCTGGGTTGTATTCTTCTTCATCTGAAGATGATGCATCGTGCTCTGGGTTGTATTCTTCTTCATCTGAAGATGATGCATCGTGCTCTGGGTTGTATTCTTCTTCATCTGAAGATGATGCATCGTGCTCTGGGTTGTATTCTTCTTCATCTGAAGATGATGCATCGTGCTCTGGGTTGTATTCTTCTTCATCTGAAGATGATGCATCGTGCTCTGGGTTGTATTCTTCTTCATCTGTAGATGATGCATCGTGCACTGGGTTGTATTCTTCTTCATCTGAAGATGATGCATCGTGCTCTGGTGTATTCTTCTTCATCTGTAGATGATGCATCGTGCTCTGGGTTGTATTCTTCTTCATCTGAAGATGATGCATCGTGCTCTGGGTTGTATTCTTCTTCATCTGAAGATGATGCATCGTGCTCTGGGTTGTATTCTTCTTCATCTGAAGATGATGCATCGTGCTCTGGGTTGTATTCTTCTTCATCTGAAGATGATGCATTGTGCTCTGGGTTGTATTCTTCTTCATCTGAAGATGATGCATCGTGCTCTGGGTTGTATTCTTCTTCATCTGAAGATGATGCATCGTGCTCTGGGTTGTATTCTTCTTCATCTGAAGATGATGCATCGTGCTCTGGGTTGTATTCTTCTTCATCTGTAGATGATGCATCGTGCTCTGGGTTGTATTCTTCCTGATCTGAAGATGATGCATCGTGCTCTGGGTTGTATTCTTCTTCATCTGAAGATGATGCATCGTGCTCTGGGTTGTATTCTTCTTCATCTGAAGATGATGCATCGTGCTCGGGTTGTAATTCTTCTTCATCTGTAGATGATGCATCGTGCTCTGGGTTGTATTCTTCTTCATCTGAAGATGATGCATCGTGCTCTGGGTTGTATTCTTCTTCATCTGTAGATGATGCATCGTGCTCTGGGTTGTATTCTTCTTCATCTGAAGATGATGCATCGTGCTCTGGGTTGTATTCTTCTTCATCTGAAGATGATGCATCGTGCTCTGGGTTGTATTCTTCTTCATCTGAAGATGATGCATCGTGCTCTGGGTTGTATTCTTCTTCATCTGAAGATGATGCATCGTGCTCTGGGTTGTATTCTTCTTCATCTGAAGATGATGCATCGTGCTCTGGGTTGTATTCTTCTTCATCTGAAGATGATGCATCGTGCTCTGGGTTGTATTCTTCTTCATCTGAAGATGATGCATCGTGCTCTGGGTTGTATTCTTCTTCATCTGTAGATGATGCATCGTGCTCTGGGTTGTATTCTTCTTCATCTGAAGATGATGCATCGTGCTCTGGGTTGTATTCTTCTTCATCTGTAGATGATGCATTGTGCTCTGGGTTGTATTCTTCTTCATCTGTAGATGATGCATCGTGCTCTGGGTTGTATTCTTCCTCATCTGAAGATGATGCATCGTGCTCTGGGTTGTATTCTTCTTCATCTGTAGATGATGCATCGTGCTCTGGGTTGTATTCTTCCTGATCTGAAGATGATGCATCCTGCTCTGGGTTGTATTCTTCTTCATCTGTAGATGATGCATCGTGCTCTGGGTTGTATTCTTCTTCATCTGTAGATGATGCATCGTGCTCTGGGTTGTATTCTTCTTCATCTGAAGATGATGCATCGTGCTCTGGGTTGTATTCTTCTTCATCTGAAGATGATGCATCGTGCACTGGGTTGTATTCTTCTTCACTTGAAGATGATGCATCGTGCTCTGGGTTGTATTCTTCTTCATCTGAAGATGATGCATCGTGCTCTGGGTTGTATTCTTCTTCATCTGTAGATGATGCATCATGCTCTGGGTTGTATTCTTCCTGATCTGAAGATGATGCATCGTGCTCTGGGTTGTATTCTTCCTGATCTGAAGATGATGCATCGTGCTCTGGGTTGTATTCTTCTTCATCTGTAGATGATGCATCGTGGCTCTGGGTTGTATTCTTCTTCATCTGAAGATGATGCATCGTGCTCTGGGTTGTATTCTTCTTCATCTGAAGATGATGCATCGTGCTCTGGGTTGTATTCTTCTTCATCTGAAGATGATGCATCGTGCTCTGGGTTGTATTCTTCTTCATCTGAAGATGATGCATCGTGCTCTGGGTTGTATTCTTCTTCATCTGAAGATGATGCACCGTGCTCTGGGTTGTATTCTTCTTCATCTGTAGATGATGCATCGTGCTCTGGGTTGTATTCTTCTTCATCTGAAGATGATGCATCGTGCTCTGGGTTGTATTCTTCTTCATCTGTAGATGATGCATCGTGCTCTGGGTTGTATTCTTCTTCATCTGAAGATGATGCATCGTGCTCTGGGTTGTATTCTTCTTCATCTGTAGATGATGCATCGTGCTCTGGGTTGTATTCTTCTTCATCTGAAGATGATGCATCGTGCTCTGGGTTGTATTCTTCTTCATCTGAAGATGATGCATCGTGCTCTGGGTTGTATTCTTCTTCATCTGAAGATGATGCATCGTGCTCTGGGTTGTATTCTTCTTCATCTGAAGATGATGCATCGTGCTCTGGGTTGTATTCTTCTTCATCTGAAGATGATGCATCGTGCTCTGGGTTGTATTCTTCTTCATCTGAAGATGATGCATCGTGCTCTGGGTTGTATTCTTCTTCATCTGTAGATGATGCATCGTGCTCTGGGTTGTATTCTTCTTCATCTGAAGATGATGCATCGTGCTCTGGGTTGTATTCTTCTTCATCTGTAGATGATGCATCGTGCTCTGGGTTGTATTCTTCCTGATCTGAAGATGATGCATCGTGCTCTGGGTTGTATTCTTCTTCATCTGTAGATGATGCATCGTGCTCTGGGTTGTATTCTTCCTGATCTGAAGATGATGCATGCTCTGGGTTGTATTCTTCTTCATCTGTAGATGATGCATCGTGCTCTGGGTTGTATTCTTCTTCATCTGTAGATGATGCATCGTGCTCTGGGTTGTACTTCCTGATCTGAAGATGATGCATCGTGCTCTGGGTTGTATTCTTCTTCATCTGTAGATGATGCATCGTGCTCTGGGTTGTACTTCCTGATCTGAAGATGATGCATTGTGCTCTGGGTTGTATTCTTCTTCATCTGTAGATGATGCATCGTGCTCTGGGTTGTATTCTTCCTGATCTGCATCTGCTCTGGTTGTATTCTTCCTGATCTGAAGATGATGCATCGTGCTCTGGGTTGTATTCTTCCTGATCTGAAGATGATGCATCGTGCTCTGGGTTGTATTCTTCTTCATCTGTAGATGATGCATCGTGGCTCTGGGTTGTATTCTTCTTCATCTGAAGATGATGCATCGTGCTCTGGGTTGTATTCTTCTTCATCTGAAGATGATGCATCGTGCTCTGGGTTGTATTCTTCTTCATCTGAAGATGATGCATCGTGCTCTGGGTTGTAATTCTTCTTCATCTGTAGATGATGCATCGTGCTCTGGGTTGTATTCTTCCTGATCTGAAGATGATGCATCGTGCTCTGGGTTGTATTCTTCTTCATCTGTAGATGATGCATCCTGCTCTGGGTTGTATTCTTCTTCATCTGTAGATGATGCATTGTGCTCTTTGTTGTATTCTTCTTCATCTGTAGATGATGCATAGTGCTCTGGGTTGTATTCTTCCTGATCTGAAGATGATGCATCGTGCTCTGGGTTGTATTCTTCTTCATCTGTAGATGATGCATCGTGCTCTGGGTTGTAATTCTTCCTGATCTGAAGATGATGCATCGTGCTCTGGGTTGTATTCTTCCTGATCTGAAGATGATGCATCGTGCTCTGGGTTGTATTCTTCCTGATCTGAAGATGATGCATCGTGCTCTTGGTTGTATTCTTCCTCATCTTCTTCTTCATCTGAAGATGATGCATCGTGCTCTGGGTTATATTCTTCTCCATCTTCTTCTTCAGATACCTCCTCCTCTTCGCAATCATTGTTCTCTAGTTCCTCCTGAACATCTGAAAAAATCCGATCTACGACCTGTTGGGCACTGAAACGTGCAGTCATGGCTTCAGCAAAGAGAGAACTGGGGGGGACTGTCATCTGCAGCACCTTTATAGCCTCTGACTTCATTCCCCATTAGTAAGCAACGCTTTCAAGAAATGTTTACTTTGTCTGAAATTGTTTTTATTTTGTCTGTGAACTTGAGTCATGTGTGGGGTCGTGGAGGGGTCATGGAGGGGAGATACTGCACATGCACAATAAAGTTTTAGTTCTGTCTGAGTTCAATCAGTAGAACACAATCTACATTTCTCATTGTGTGTGTGTGTGTGTGTGTGTGTGTGTCTTTATGGTTTTTGTGGTGTGTAAATTATCTTATAACTGCTGGGTCAAAAATGACCCTAAGACAATCTTTGTACCCTGGTGGTGTACAGCTTTCATGGGAATATGAACAAAGGCGATGTTTCACTTTTTCTAATGTTGGGGTCACTCTAGAAAAGGTTATACAATTTTACGTTGAAAAAATATAATTTAGGAGGTTTTCTCTGATGTTAAACAGAGTGGCGAGTCGCTTTTTACCCATAAGACAACACAAGGGTTAAATATATAATAGGACCACATCCAATCAAACAAAACTTAAAATGCACTTGAAATAAAGTTTGATTCAATTTAGTCCTATTCTTTAAGCTTAGATTTTTGGTTGAGATGGAGACGCAAATCCAACATATTAATTATTAATTTGTAGACAAACTGGAATTAATGGAACTATCCAAACCGCACAGATGAAACTATCAAAGCAGAAGACACAGTACATCTCCTTCAAATGTTGATATTTGATTGTGTTGACAACCAAACACAATTCAACATCACTAAATATCTTTACACTTGAAATCAACCAAAGCTTGAAACCCTATGCCTAGTTTAGTGTCTATTTTTAGTTGAACCCTGGGTTAAATTGAAACATCAGCTGTTGTAAATGCTATACAGGCCTAAATAGCCTAATTGATTATATATGATTGATAAAGGAAGGTCACATTTATTTTTGCTCTGTTAAACCTACCCTTTGGAATTACTTTGATAGCAAGTGTGAATCTATTTCATTTTTTAAGTGGTCTCTCAGCAATCATTCTCACAACAGCACATTGGTAATATCCAGTGACAAATATCAAAGCTAAGCGGGGTTGGACTTGGTTAAAAACCTGGGTAAGACACCAAAGGGTAGCTGTAGATAGATACATTCTCCAGTAGGAGGTGAATAATCCTGTGGTTGAAATGTCATCCTCAAAACAACAGTTAACTTTTTTCAAATCCAATGTATTTTCTATGTATGAGCTCACGTCACAATAGGTTGACAAATTACGTTGAAAAAATGTTGATTCAACCAGTTTGTGCCCAGTGGGAAGTGCTTTTCTGTTCATATATATTTTTTAAATCATTCACTACGAAGTTGCATTTTGCCTATTAGAATTGGTTGTGAATATAGCCAAAGGATCGGGAATACACAGAAATCGTTTCCTTGAACCTCTCCCGCTTACAGTGGAATTGATGTGAATTTTCGGAGATAAGCTCACATCTGTTAAACAGATCACAACAGTCATCGTCTCTCGCCTTTTTCTGAACCACCGAATTAATAGCTGGATTGGAATCATAATTGAAGGTTTAAACCATGATTAAGGTTACGTTACATATTATGTAAGATCTCTATGATCTATACCAGCGGTTCTGAACTCTTACCCTATGAGGTCCAGAGCCTGCTGGTTTTCTGTTCCACCTGATAATTAATTGTGCAGTCATTAATTAATAATTCCTGTTGTCCCAGGTCTAAATCAGTGGAACTGGCTTCGAGGTCCATAGTCGAGTTTGAGGGATCTATGCATTTATTCAAATTCCTAACTTCTCTCACCTATTAAATATGGGCAATAAGTACTGGTTGAGCAATACTGACATCTAGTGGTATGGATAGGTATCTGTGGTGAGTGCCAAGGCTCAAATGAGCAACCAGAGCCATACCGTAAAATAGTATATAAGAGATCATACAAAAGTCACTCTTATGTGGATGATGTTCAAAATATGTGTTGGTCTGATGTGATTAATAAGGAGCATCCAGACGCTGCACTTGATGAATTTATGAAATTGCTTCTTCCGATTATTGATAAACATGCAGCTGTTACAACTGTTAAGGCTCCACTGATTGAGGAGGAATTGAAAACTGTATGGAAATGAAGTGACTAAACTCCACAAAAAGAAGACCAAACTTATTATGAAGCCAAGATCAATGATAAAATGAATGATATACATTTTGGGGGGAGTAATTTAAGTGAAATGATGGGCAGAAAGACATTCAAAACTGTCTGTCATCAAATCAAATGGCTTATTCATCAAAAAAACATTTAATGATTACTTCATTAGCAAAGTGGGCAAACTTAAGCAGGAAATGCCAACAACGAACAGTGAGTCATAGTCTTCATGTATAAAAAAAAAAGAATTGTGAAAGAAAAGCACTGTAAGTTAGAATTTTGTAAAGTTAGTGTGGGAGAGGTGGGGAAATGATTGGTATCGATCAATAATGACAAACCTCCTGGCATTGACAACTTAGATGGAAAGCTACTGAGGATGGTACAGTGGCTTGCGAAAGTATTCACCCCCTTAGCATTTTTCCTATTTTGTTGCCTTACAACATGGAATTAAAATGGATTTCGGGGGGGGGTTGTATCATTTGATTTACCACTTTGAAGATGCAAAATATTTTTTATTGTCAAGCAAACAAGAAATAAGACAAAAAAGCAGAAAACTTGAAAGTGCATAAGTATTCACCCTCCCGAAAGTCAATACTTTGTAGAGCCACCTTTTGCATCAATTACAGCTGCAAGTCTCTTGGGGTATGTCTCTGTAATCTTGGCACATCTAGCCACTGGGATTTTTGCCCATTCTTCAAGGCAAAACTGCTCCAGCTCCTTCAAGTTGGATGGGTTCCGTTGGTGTACAGCAATCTTTAAGTCATACCACAGATTCTCAATTGGTTTGTGGTCTGGGCTTTGACTAGGCCATCCCATTACATTTGAATGTTTCCCCTTAAATCACTTGAGTGTTGCTTTAGCAGTATGCTTAGGGTCATTGTCCTGCTGAAAGGTGAAGCTCCATCCCAGTCTCAAGTCTCTGGAAGACTGAAACAGGTTTCCCTCAAGAATTTCCCTGTATGTAGCGGCATCCATCATTCCATCAATTCTGACCAGTTTCCCAGTCCCTGCCGATGAAAAACATCCCCACAGCATGCTGCCACCACCATGCTTCACTGTGGGGGTGATGTTCTTGGGGTGATGAGAGGAGTTGGGTTTGCGCCAGACATAGAGTTTTCCTTGATGGTCAAAAAGCTTGATTTTAGTCTCATCTGACCAGAGTAACTTCTTACATATGTTTGGGGAGTCTCCCACATGCCTTTTGGTGAACACCAAACGTGTTTGCTTATTTTTTTCTTTAAGCAATGGCTTTCTCTGGTCACTCTTCTGTAAAACCCAGCTCTTTATTTTTTATTTAACCAGGAAGGGCTCATTGAGATTTAAAATCTATTTTTCAAGAGCGTCCTGGCCAAGATAAGCAGCACCAAGTCATTACAAAAATTACAAACAAACATTAAAACTACAAGTAATCTAGTAAAAACCATAGAATTCACAAGAGTATAACAAAATCAAAAACAGAAAATTAAAAACATTGACAGGTCAGGGAATCAGTCTCAAGATCATTCATCAGTGATTTAAAAATACCAATCGGGACAAGTTCTTCCAGTTTAAAAGTATTTTGTAAGGCTAGTAGAAAGAGGAGGAATGGAAGCACTACTAAGGTACACAACAGTACATTTTGGTAGATAGAAGGTGCTCTTTGGTAAAAGGGGTAAATTGGTCATCAAAAAGAAAGGAGGACCAAGGCACTCTTCATATAATTAATTTAAATGCCTTTATTAGTATAGCATGTTCAATAGAAACAAGTTTTTTTTTAAATCAATGCGTAATTATTTAAAAGAGTTGGATCTCCCCCTTTTAAAAGTGGTAGTACAAATGCCGATTTCAGATTTTCGGAATTTCATCACATTCCAGGGTTAGATTGAACAGATATGTAAGTGGTTCAGCTATGAAATCAGCTGCCAGATTTAAAAAGCAGGGATCCAAAAGATCAGGACCTGCAGGCTTTCTCTGATCTAAGGATTTCAGGGCTTGATGTACCATCTGCACTGAGAATGGCAAAAAGCTAAATGTTCGACCAGCTCTCACTGGTTCATCCACACAGGGTTGTACAGAGACAGAGGACATTGAATCAAACAGCCTACCAAAGTGCTCATTGAAACAATTCAGCATTTCAGTTTTGTCATATACAGCAACAGAGTCCTTCAAAACACATGACGGTAATTCATTAACACTATGTGGAGTGTACGGCTTAAAGTGGTCCTATGGACAGATACTCCAATCTCCGCTATGGAGCTTTGCAGCTCCTTCAGGGTTATCCTTGGTCTCTTTGTTGCCTCTCTGATTAATGCCCTCCATGCCTGGTCCCTGAGGTTTGGTGGGTGTCCCTCTCTTGGCAGGTTTGTTGTGGTGTCATATTCATTCCATTCTTTAATAATGGATTTAATAGTGCTCCATGGGATGTTCAAAGTTTTCAATATTTTTTTATAACCCAACCCTGATCTGTACTTCTCCACAACTTTGTCCCTGACCTGTTTGGAGAGTTCCTTGGTTTTGATGGTGCCAGTTGCTTGGTGGTCCCCCTTGCTTAGTGGTGTTGCAGAATCTGGGGCCTTTCAGAACAGGTGTATATATACTAAGATCATGTGGCAGATCATGTGACACTTAGATTGCTCACAGTTGGACCTTATTTAACTAATTATGTGACTTCTGAAGGTAATTGGTTGCACCAGATCTTATTTAGGGGCTTCATGGCAAAGGGGGTGAATACATTTGCACGCACCACTTTTCCGTTTTGTATTTTTTTTTCAATTTTAAGTAATTTATTTTTCTTTCACTTCACCAATTTGGACTATTTTCTGTATGTCCATTATATGAAATAAAAATAAATATATATTTCAATTACAGGTTGTAATATTCAAACACAAAGGGGAATGAATACTTTTGCAAGACACTGTAGCTGACTATTTTCCACTCCTAATATGTCATATTTTTAATCTGACTCATGATGAAAGTGTTTGTCCTCAGGCCTGGAGGGAAGCCTCAGTTATTCAACTACCCAAGAGTGGTAAAACAGCCTTTACTGGTTCTAACAGCAGACCTATCAGCTTGCTGCCAGCTCTTAGCTGTTGGAAAAAATTGTGTTTGACCAAATACAATGCTATTTCTCTGTAAAGAAAATTAAGAAGGGCATTCAACATGTCCTACACTGACACAGGTGACTGATGATTGGTTGAAAGATAATAATACGATTGTGGGAGCTGTACTGTTAGATTTCAGTGCAGCCTTTGATATTATTGACCATAACCTGTTGTTGAGAAAATGTATGTGTTATGGCTTATCAAGCTCTGCCATATCGTGGATTCAGAACTATCTATCTAATAGAACTCGGAGGGTTTTCTTCAATGGAAGCTCCTCTAATGTCAAAAATGTAAAGTGTGGTGTACCACATGGCAGCTCTCCAGGCCCTCTACTCTTTTCTATTTTTAGCAATGACCTGCCACTGGAATTAAATAAAGCATGTGTGTCCATGTATGCTGATGATTCAACCATATACGCATCAGCAACCATAACTAATGAAGTCAGTTTTGCAGTCAGCTTTGGAATGGGTGGCCAGTAATAAACTGGTCCTGAATGTCTCTAAGAGCATTGTATTTGGTACAAATGATTCCCTAAGTTTTAAACCTCAGCTGAATCTGGTAAGGAATGGTGTGGCTATTGAGGAGACTAAATTACTTGGTGTTACCGTAGATTGTAAACTGTCATGGTCAAAACATATAGATTCAATGGTTGTAAAGATGGGGAGAGGTCTGTCCGTAATAAAGAGATGCTCTGCTTTTTTGACACCACACTCCACAAAACAAGTCCTACAGGGTCTAGTTTTATCTTGATTATTATCCAGTCATATGGTCAAGTGCTGCAAAGAAAGACCTAGTTAAGCTGCAGCTGGCCCAGAACAGAATGGCACGTCTTGCTCTTCATTGTAATACTATGCTTGCCAGTCATTCTTGGCTAAGAGATGAGGAAAGACTGACTGCATCACTTCTTGTTTTTATAATGTGTTGGAAATTGGTTTGCATAGTCAACTTACACACAGCTCTGACAAAACATGTACTCCACCCGACATGCAACCAGGGGTCTTTTCACAGTTCCCAGGTCCAGAACAAACTCAAGGAAACGTACAGTATTATATAGAGCCATGAGTGCATGGAAATCCCTTCGATCTCATAGCGCAAGTGAACAGCAATCCCGGTTTAAAAAGAACAAATAAAGCAACACCTCACGGCACAACGCCTCTCCCCCATGTGTCCTACTTGTTGTGTGTATGTACTGCCATCTATGTGTAACTAATAGATACACGCACACTACATGTTAATGTTTTTAAATATATGTCAATTGTAAATTATTTTGTCCGTAATCTCTTTTTCGCCTTGTCGGACCCCAGTAAGACTAGCTGTCGCCAAAACCTTCACAATTTGCAGGATCGCAAGTCAGCTCCATGGGTCATCATTTATAAGGTACTTCCATGTGTCATATAAAATAATCTTTTAGTAAATTAACTTATATCGGAATTCTACAAACATATACTTTTTTTTCTTCAAATTACTCGAAACAAGAGACTTCAAAAGTTTAATGTTCCATTTATATTACATTATCACAGGTGGCCCGAACACCTTGCTGTACATAAAATGATTGATTATTACCATATTCATGTTTGACATATGATCTGCTTCTCCAATGGAATAATACCCAGCCACTGTCAGGATGAAGAATCCACACAGGGTGAACTTTGTTTTTGAGAGCATCTAAATCTGGCAAAAATCTATGTACGGTTTGACACAATGCCTTTTCACACCTCCAGTATGCCTGTATGTGTGTGTGAGAGAGAAAGAGAGAGAAAGAAAGAGAGGGAGAGCGAGCGAGCGAGAGAGAGAGAGAGGAGAGAGAGAGCGAGAGAGAGAGTGTCACGCCCTGACCTTGCAGAGCCTTTTTATTTCTCTATTTGGATAGGTCGGGGTGTGATTTGGGTGGGCATTTTAGTTTTTCTATTTCTTTGTTGGCCGGGTATGGTTCCCAATCAGATGCAGCTGTCTATCGTTGTCTCTGACAGAGAGCGAGAGAGAAAGAGAGAGAGAGAGAGAGAGAGAGAGAGACAGAAACAGAATGCGAGAGAGAGAGCCACAGAAACAGAATGAGAGAGAGCCACAGAAACATAATGAGAGAGAGAGAGCCACAGAAACAGAATGAGAGAGAGAGAGACACAGAAACAGAATGAGAGAGAGAGAGCCACAGAAACAGAATGAGAGAGAGAGAGCCACAGAAACAGAATGAGAGAGAGCCACAGAAACAGAATGAGAGAGAGAGAGAGAGAGAGCCACAGAAACAGAATGAGAGAGAAAGAGCCACAGAAACAGAATGAGAGAAATTTGAAATTGGATTGAAATTTAATTGAATTGAGAAAGAGAGAGACACAGAAACAGAGAGAGAGTGAGAGAGACAGCAATAGAGAGAGAGAAACACACACTAGGAGACACAGAGAGAGAAATATGCACAACACGTCATGCCAATGAAGCAAATTTACATTGAATTGAATTGAGAGTGTCCTCAGTTTCTGTGCATGGCAGATCTGATTCTAAAATCACCACAGGAAGGAAGGAAGGAAGGAAGGAAGGAAGGAAGGAAGGAAGGAAGGAAGGAAGGAAGGAAGGAAGGAAGGAAGGAAGGAAGGAAGGAAGGGGGAGAAATATCTGGGTAATAAAGAGAATGTTTATTATTCCAGATTCCAAAATAGAACATTATATTTTTAGCTTTACTGGCTGTATCACGTCTTATTGTTACACAAATAGACACAACACACACACCCAAACCGCTTCACAGTATAATTAGTGGCAGGTGTATAGGTGATGATGTGGATAATAATCCAGGAATACTGAGCTCACTTACACAAACAAGCATACTCACTGACTCACCCACATGCCTTTCTGACCCATATAAAATGTGTGCTTTCTCTCTATAGCTGCGCCCCCTCCTCATTCGACTCTCCCTCTCATCTCCACTCCTACGCGGCTCAATCTCAGCGTCACTTACATGCTCTTCTCTTCTATACAACCACCTCTCTCTGCCTGATCCACCTGCCTGTCCCCCAGGCAACTATACTCATCCCTCTCTCTCGGCCTCTTTATCTCTCTCTCTCTTCTCTATCCGTCTCTCGCTCCCTCTTTCTAAATATATCCCTCTCTCTCTCCACTGTCTCTCTCCACTATCTCCCTCTATTTATAGACTTACCTCTCCATTTCTCTCTCTCTCTAGCTCTCTCGCCATCTCTCCCTCCCTCTTTTCCTCTCTCTCTCACTCCCGTACACATCTGACACACTTTCTCTATTTCTGCCTCCACTCCTCTCAGCAACCACATTAGTAACCAGTACAGGGAACACCGTGCGAGAGCGACAGAAGTACTGTTACGAACTCCAGAAATGGCCCCAAAAAGAGAACCATCTATTAAGAAGACTCCATCGCCTGTGGCCCAGCAGCCCAGACTAGGGCCTCCTTTCCCTTGCCTCCCCTCAGCTAACCCTGCCCAGCCAAGGTCAGCTCCTGAACAGAAACCCAGGATGCTGCGACCCTCTGATTCTCCATTTGACCCCAGCACCATGGAGGTGAGTGGAGGTGCCTCCCACAGCACCCAACTCTGTGTATGTGTGTGTGTGACAGCAATGACAGAGCTTATGTGGAATGCAATCCTAAAATCTAGATCAGTGGAAGTCTCTTTACAAAATGTATCGATACAGTGCTGAATAACTACTATGACTAATAGGGCATGCTGAAAATAGCCCAATGCTCCCATGCCATAATAGACTGGAAAGTAGGCAGAGCGATAGTCTGTTTCTTGAGATGCAAGCATTCAATCCATTTTGAAATATGCAGTTTACTACTATTGTTTTGTCCTGGGAAAATGTTCAAGGCACAAAGCATCTCAAATTATGTTTCTCTTATGTTTCTCAATAGCATGATGTGCTTACAAAGCGGACTCCACAAATCCTCTTCCAAATAATCTTCCTATTGTCTTATGCGAGACTAATAGGAACCAAACTACCAGTATCATTCTGGGATAAAGATGAGTTGAGAACTAGGGCACTGCTATAGAAGCTGTCTGTGACTGACCTCCTCTGGGAGGGAGTGTGCTTATTTCTCTCCAGGAGATACTCAGATATAACCTTGGGGGGGTAGTGAAAGGAGATTAAATAAACTAGTTTTCTTTCCTTTATAAAAATGTTCGATCAGAAATGTAAAATCACAGAGACATCACAATTGGTAGACCTATATTTGTGTTTCATCCACATTAGGTCTGTCACTCTGTTATGAAACAGCCATAGCTTTGCTCTCATCCATGCTTTGTATGTTACTTTGCAATAGAATTAATGGTCTGCTGCATGTCTGTGTTGTGAGAGTTTATAAAGGGGTCAACATACCCATAGACTGTAAACACTCCTTGGCACTTTGTCCTCATTGATCAGAGGACTAGACAGGTTGTGGCCTAGTCAATGAGCTAGTCTCCGAACCTAAGGAATCCAACACCATTTCTAGAACAGGCCAAAGTGAAACATACATTCAGAGTATAATGTAGCTAGGCCTAGGACAGTTTCAAAATGTTTTACCACAGATAAAAGAGGAAATTAGAAGGGCTAGTTATATATATAATAATGCTCCTGAGTGGCGCAGTGGTCTAAATCTCTACATCTCAGTGAAAGAGCCATCACTACAGCCCCTGGTTCGAATCCAGGCTGTATCACATCCGGCCGTGATTGGGAGTCCCATAGGGCGCCCCCAATTGACCAGGCGTCGCCAGGGTGGGCTGTCATTGTAAATAAGAATGTGTTCTTCACTGACTTCCCTAGTTAAATAAAGGTTGAATTAAAAAAGATATCTTTGGTTTTACTATGGAAAAGGGGCAGGGCAGGGGCCACTCCTGCCCTGGCACGGCCCCTGTCCATGGTTATGCGCACTGCGCAGATGCAGCAGAGGAGCTATGACAAGCAAGTAAACACTGCTGGGGCTGTGCTAGTACTAGTAGGGCTTTTCCTTGCTGTCGACCCCTCACATTCTTCCAGCTCCCGACGTCTTCGACAACACTCCAACAGCCACAGATATGGTGGGTTCTTCAATAACCAGTATTAACTAACTAGCCATCCACTCGAAATCCTATTCTATTTCGGGAATTGTAGCTATGTCGAATTAGCTAACAGTGCGTTAACTTTACTAGCTAACGTTAGCCAGTTTCATTGAGCAGAACCAATTAGCAAGTTGGCGTTTTGTCGAAACTAGTTAGCCAACTGGCTAACGTTAGTTGCTTACTCGCCAGTTTAGCAACCCTAGTTTATTGATATAAAGTGGCATACCAGTAGCTAAATCTCAATACAATTTGCCATTGTCTCCAAATGTCACCCAGATGTTAGTATTTCTCACTGACTAGTAACGTTAGCTAGCTAGTTCCTAGATAAGGGTGTGATAGAAAGTTGTCTGCCTAGCTAGCTAGCCACAGGTCTTTCACAACAGGATTTTACAATATCATAGTAGCTAGCTAACTTTATCTTTCTTTGAACAGTCTGACTTCTCAGAAGATCAAATCATGGGTGAGTTACACATTTTGCTAACTAGATTAGCTAGCTAGCTAGCTAGCTAATTTTCCCAAACTTGACCAACTATTGCATGTTGCCATCAACTCAGACAAATGCCACTTATTTTTCTTTCTTGCTCGTCTTACTTTGTCTTTACTGGCTATCATCTGCTTTATGCCTTGTCTGTCATTCCTCCTATAGTAGCAAAGTTACCACTCTTTCCCTACTGCTTGTTCTTTCCAGATTGAGTTTAACCTGGATCAAATACACGGTGAGTTATCGGCGAATGACCCTAAAATTTGTCCCCTGAGTCTTGGACCTGAATCTAACCGTGTTTAAGGCATGTTGTTGGTCTGATACAGTTGCAGTCACACCATGGATATTACGTAACAAGGTGTCACTGGTATATTTTAATGACAGACTGAGTCTTACCTGTTATTTTAGCCCATTGTGTCATGTCTGTTTCCTGTTTTTTTTTTTACTGTCAGTAGAAAGTCTGTTTTTATACCTAGTTTCATCGGCGTTAGCTCAGATCCAGTATACAAGGTAGTAATAGGCTCCTGGTGTGTTTATTAGTGCATTTCTATAGACAGGAAATGCACCTTGTGCATACCATAGGTCGTCACTCCACGTTCTGTGTTTGCATCAATCTGCATACATTCCCAATTGTCCCGTTCCCATGTACCATAAAAGTTTGCATGCTATCTTACTAGCTTGTCATCTCCCCTGGAGTGTTCCCTTTCCTTTTTTGGAGTTAGACACAGACTAGTAGATAAGTCTTCTCCACTCCCTGGCTTGTTTAATCATGGTTGACAATACAGCTCGCTGTCCCTCGCTCCTCCATGACCTAATATGGTGTTGGGAAATGGAACTCAGCGGGCCATGGGGGAAGAGGGAGGCACATTCCTGAGAACAGGAAAAATTACAACAGACCACTGCTGTGTTTGCCTGTAGTTCTGAAGGGATATCCCATACTCTGCAGGCCAGGGTTGCGGTCAATTACACTTCAATTCAGTCAATTTGGGAAGTATATGGACACTTTTAATTTAAATGTACTTCCTTTTCAGTTTATTTCCTGATTTCACAGAATTGAACAGGAATTGGCCCCTAGTCTGATAAGTGGTCCTAGAACCGAGAGACAACCACCAAGCGCTTACATAATTTCTCCTTCTAGGCCCTTTAGTTGCTTATGGGCCCTTTCTAGTTAGTTCGGCCAGCTTCTTTATAAGACTTTGCTACTACTAATCAACTTGTTTGTTTTAGGGAAATGTTCAGCTGAATAGTAAAAAAATGAAACCAAATGGACTGATCTCAATGACCTATGGTTGAGATGCTTTGGCATTGCTTCTAACACTGTCTGCTACGGATTTAGTGTTTTCTGTGTCCTACACTAATACTCAGTAGAAACCTGCATGCCTCCTTGGAAGGCTTCGATAACGTCTCCCGACCTTATATTACGCAGACCTATTCAAGGTCATCAAATATTCAGATGGAAGTAAATGCACAAAAGAGGTTAGGACATTTGAGAACTTACTGGTGCGAAGACTCAAGTGTTGGTTACATAGGAATTCATATTAGATTTTTTTTCCCCCCCTTGTTGATATTTGAGTCTACAGTGTCAGCTTAATTAGGCACATTTACAAAGCTCATGATAGTTAGTGTAGGCAGTAGCAGATGAGCCTCTTGTGGCTGTTTAGTTTGACTTGTTTGTCATTACTTGTTCATGTGGATGCGGACTAGGCTAATTCCCTTAGTGAACTGGGTGTTGTGCCATTAAAGGGGGAACCGTTGTCATATGTCATAACTGTTGTCTACAGTGGATCATTTTCCCCAGCCTTGCTTAGTTAATAACACCTGAGCAGAATGACTTCTTCCCCCGTCTACGCTGCTGGCCTAATTAACCCAAACAGCCCTCGTTATCCAGGGTAGAGTCTGATAGGCGCCTTCGTGTAAAATGAGCTGGCTTCTGTCGAAATCACACGGAGAGACCCCGTCAATGGCGCAAAATTTGCGCACGAGAGTAGCCAGCGTCAATTCACATACACTGCGAAGCCAATGGAATTGGCATGAAAATCCACAATAAACAGTTGTATTTGTTCGCTATGTAGCCCCTGGGAGGTATTATTGTGAGTTCCTTTTGACTCCCCTTAGATATCGTACGCAAGCCGCCGTACCTATGCTGAAGTCTTGTTGCTTTGCTAGCTTTTTGGTATTTTATTAGGGTCCCCATTAGCTGTTGCAAAAGCAGCAGCTACTCTTCCTGGGGTCCACATGAAATATAATACAGAATGACGTAATACAGAACATCATTAGACAAGAACAGCTCAAGGACAGAACTACAGACATACATTTTTAAAAAGGCACACGTAGCCTACATATCAATGCATACACACAAACTATCTAGGTCAAATAGGGGAGAGGCGTTGTGCCTCGAGGTGTTGCTTTACCTGTTTTTTGAAACCAGGTTTGCTGTTTATTTGAGCAATATGAGATGGAAGGAAGTTCCATGCAATAAGGGCTCTATATAATACTGTACGTTTTCTTGAATTTGTTCTGAATTTGGGGAAAAGACCCCTGGTGGCATGTCTGGCGGGTGTGTGTGTCAGAGCTTGACTATGCAAACAACTTATGGATTTTCAACAAATGTTTCTTATTAAAAGAAGTGATGCAGTCAGTCTCTCCTCAACTCGTAGCCAAGAGAGGCTGACATGCATACTATTAATATCAGCCCTCTGATTACAATTAAGAGCAAAACATGCCGCTCTGTTCTAGGCCAGCTGCAGCTTAACTAGGTCTTTCCTTGCAGCACTGGACCACACGACTGGACAATAATCAAGATTAGACCAAACTAGAGCCTGCAGAACCTGCTTTTTGGAGTGTGGTGTCAAAAAAGCAGAGCGTCTTTTTTTATTATGGCTAGACCTCTCCACATCTTTATAACCATTGAATCTATATGTTTTATCATGACAGTTTACAATCTAAAGTAACGGCAAGTAATTTAGTCTCCTCAACTTGTTCAACAGCCACACCATTCATTACCTTATTCAGCTGAGGTTAAGAACTTAAGGAATGATTTGTATTAAGTATGTTTGGCAGCATGAGTGAAGAAGGCTTTGTTGCGAAATAGGAAGCCGATTCTATAATTAATTTTGGATTGGAGATGCTTAATGTGAATTTGGAAGGAGAGATTACAGTCTAACCAGACACCTAGGTATTTGTAGTTGTCCACCTAATATAAGTCAGAACCGTCCAGAGTAATGATGCTAGTCTGGCGGGAGGGTGCAGGCAGCAATCGGTTGAAGAGCATGCATTTAGTTTTTACTAGCATTTAAAAGCAGTTGGAGGCCACGGAAGGAGTGTTGTATGGCATTGAAGCTCATTTGGAGGTTTATTAGCACAGTGTCCAAAGAAGGGCCAATGTACACAGAATGGTGTCTGTGTAGAGGTGGATCAGAGACTCACCAGCAGCAAGAGCAACATCATTGATGTATACAGAGAAGCGAGTCGGCCCGAGAATTGAACCCTGTGGCACCCCCATAGAGACTGCCAGAGGTCTGGACAACAGGCCCTCCAATTTGACACACTGAACTCTGTTAGAGAAGTAGTTGGTGAACCAGGCGAGGCAGTCATTTGAGAAGCCGAGGCTGTTGAGTCTGCCGATAAGAATGTGGTGATTGACAGAGTCGAAAGCCTTGGCCAGGTCGATGAAGACTGCTGCACAGTACTATCTTTTATCGATGGCGGTTATGATATTGTTTAGGACCTTGAGCGTGGCTGAGGTGCACCCATGACCAGCTCGTAAACCAGATTGCATAGTCGAAGGTACATTGGGATTCGAAATGGTCGGTGATCTGTTTTAACTTGGCTTTTGAAGATTTTGGAAAGGCAGGGCAGGATGGATATAGGTCTATAACAATTTGGGTCTAGAGTGTCCCCCTTTTGAAGCGGGGGGATGACCGTGACAGTTTTCCAATCTTTGGGGATCTCAGATCTCAAAGAGATGTTGAATAGGCTAGTAATAGGGGTTGCAACAATTGCGACGGATCATTTTAGAAAGAGAGGGTCCAGATTGTCTAGCCCAGCTGATTTGTAGGGATCCAGATTTTGCATCTCTTTTAGAACATCAGCTGTCTGGATTTGGGTGAAGGAGAAGTGGGGAGGGGGCTTGGGCACATTGCTGCAGGGGGTGCTGAGATGTTGGTAGGGGTAGCCAGGTGGAAAGCATGGCCAGCTGTAGAAAAATGCTTGTTGAAATGATCGATTATTGTAGATTTATTGGTGGTGACAATGTGTCCTATCCTCAGTGCAGTGGGCAGCTGGGAGGAGGTGCTCTTATTCTCCATGGACTTTAGTGACCCAAAACTTTTTGGAATTAGTGCTACAGGATGCAAATTTCTGTTTTAAAAAGCTAGCCTTAGCTTTCCTAACTGACTGAGTATATTAGTTCCTGACTTCCCTGAAAAGTTGCATATCGCGGGGGATGTTTGATGCTAATGAAGAACACCACAGGATGTTTTTGTGCTGTTCAAGGGCAGTCAAGTCTGGGATGAACCAAGGGCTATATCTGTTCTTAGGTCAACATTTTTTTGAAATCCACCATTGATCTTCACATATGGTGTCCAGGGCACAGCTGGGGGCTGAAGGGGGTCTACATGTGGCAACGGTGAGAGACTTGTTTCTGGAATGGTGGATTTTTAGAAGTAGAAGCTCGAATTGTTCGGGCACAGACCTGGATAGTATGACAGAACTCTGCAGGCTATCTCTGCAGTAGATTGGAACTCCGCCCGCTTTGGCATTTCTATCTTGTCGGAAAATGTTATAGTTGGGGATAGAAATTTCAGGATTTTTGGTGGCCTTCCGAAGCCAGGATTCAGACATGGCTAGGACATCCGGGTTGGCGGCGTGTGCTATAGTAGTGAGTAAAACAAACATGGACACCCATGCTTTGTTTAATGCCAGTGGCAGGTCATTGGTAAAAATAGAAGAGTAGAGGGTCTAGAGAGCTGCCCTGCGGTACACCACACTTTACATGTTTGACATTAGAGACGCTTCCATTAAAGAAAACCCTTTGAGTTCTATTAGATAGATGGCTCTGAATCCACAATATGGCAGAGGTTGAAAAGCCATAGCACAACATCACAAGGATGTTGTAGCTAATTAACCTGACTTGGAAACAACCAAGTTTCATTCTTCTACAAACAGTGACGTTATTCTCTCTTGAAATCAGAGTCCTCAGGTTTTGTTTAGGCTATAAGCCTGTGACACAAAGCTCCGTTCAAAAATAAAAAAAACAATGTAGCCTATTTGACTGATGAACCTTAGCTTGCAGGCAAATACATTTTAAACTACATCTTTAGTCTACTTAGCATAGGGAAGATCATAACAATTCCTATTCTGCACATGACCCACACAATTTATCTTCTTATTACATAGACTTGCTTTCTAAGTTGACGCTTGCAGTCCATCTATTTTCTCTCTAACACGTATGCATTCTATTTCCAGTGTGAGCACACTCGTTCATTCGCTTAAAAAAAGCTTTTTGTTTGAATTGGGCTTTAGGCTACCCACTCCACTGTAGTTGGTGCTATCTCATTTTACTTTCCTATGTGCCACCATGTTGATCCCGCTGGTCAGGTGAAGGGAGACCATGATTCGTCCATTAATGAAATAAACTGATGTTAAACAATGCCAAGTTCACTAACCTGTTATTCTGGCTAAAACTACCTGAAGTAATACACGCATTATCAGTTGTTTGGTGTCTTTTTTCTCCGGCCTCTGTCCAACCTCTCTTGCATTTCCAACTTGTTCACCGTCTTCCCGTCTTAAAATGTTTTTGCTCCATCTCCTCCTAACCATTTAACATCCCTCTCCCAAACCCACTCATTCTCTCCTCACACTCAACCATATCTCCCTCCCTCCTTCTAGAGTTTAAGGAGGCTTTCCTCCTCTTCGACAGAACCGGCGATGGGAAGATCAGTTACAGTCAGTGCGGCGACGTCATGCGGGCGTTGGGCCAGAACCCCGTCAATGCAGAGGTCCTCAAGGTCCTGGGCAACCCCAAGGCTGAGGGTGAGGGTGAGATACAATAGAATACTGTATACTAGTGTTCTATTTCATTATGTGCCCTAAACATATCTCTCTATCAGAACATGTTTGGACCAGGGTTCTTTGAATTTTCACAAGCGAAGGCGTTATCCGATGCCAAAATGATCTTAACCGCCTTTGACCTAGCAATCACTCTTGTGCTGAAAGGGTTGTAATGTTTAGACCCCTGTGTTCATTCATATCATCATCAATTCATTAATTTCCTCCACTTCTACTTCAGAGATGAACCACAAGATGCTTGACTTTGAGCAGTTCCTGCCCATGCTGCAGGCCATCGCTAAGAATAAGGACCAGGGCTCCTTTGAGGATTTCGTTGAGGGACTGCGAGTCTTTGATAAGGAGGGCAACGGCACCGTAATGGGGGCAGAGCTGCGCCACGTCCTCACCACACTAGGTGGGTTACTAGAGCATCATTCTTTTACTCTCATCCACATCTGAGGAAAGACATTTCATGTATTTAATGCAGAATGCAAATCCCTGAGCAAAAGGTCATCTAATTTGGAAGTTGACTCAGAAAATATAAATCCCAAATGTCGCAAAGATATTCTCTGTAATGTGACCATTTTTTATTTTTATCAAAGCACAAACATCAAGCCACACTTCAGATTTCAAGACGATTACTGATTTTAAAGTGTGTTCTTTTTAAGGTCAACACGAATGAGAACACCCAACTTTTGAACATAACAGTGTAGCTATTACTTTACTAATATATGAGTTTGTCTGTCTATCAGGGGAGAAGATGACGGAGGAGGAGGTCGAGACGCTTCTTGCCGGACACGAGGATGCTAATGGCTGTATTAACTATGAAGGTGAGCGGGAGGGAGGGAAAATGAAAGATGGAGATAGAGGAGACACGGATGTGTTGTTGGGTCTGATTAGGTTAACAATGTGTTGCAAGTACCCCACCACCCTTACACGACTTCTATTTCTAACCACAACACCCTGGTTATGCAATGATGACCGTGCATGTTTCCTGGGCTACAGTGTGTACAAAATGAAGATATGGATGTTTTGGTGCAAAGGTTTGTTTATGCAGGGACCAATATTGATAGCGCTATCTTGCAGGTAGCCTTGAGGTTAAGAGCATTGGGCCAGTAACTGAAAGGTCGCTGGTTCAAATCCCCGAGCCGACTGGGTGAAAAATCTCTCTGCCCTTGAGCAAGGCACTTAACCCCCATTCCTCTTATGAGTCACTCTGGATAAGAGCATCTGCTAAATGACAAGTGTCGATGGCTGAGTAAGTGGACATGTTGTTTTTCTATACCGTTGAAGCAGTTGGCTGAAGAATTGGACTGAGGCGGTAAAAGTACCAGAGATTACGATCTCCTGTGTCACTGCACAGCGATGCAGCTCTGCAACATTTTGTATACAGTAACTGTTTGGTGATGGGAGAACCAGATTGTGAATACAAAAACGGAATTGGTAACATGCTGTGTAACTGTTCTTCCTCCACAGCGTTTGTGCGTACCATCATGTCTGGCTGAGCTCCGGTATGAGCAGGGCAGCAGAGGGTATACTGTAGAGCCTACTTGAACAACGGGCCTCTTCTCAGGCTCTCCTGCTTTTAGGCATCCCTGCAAAACATACACACAAAAGCTGTTATTTGCCTTGTAAACCCATTGTACATCTTGCAGTGGGATAGCCTGGTGAGAGAGAGCCCTGTTGTAGGGCAGTTTGGACTGGAGGTTTTGACTCGTTGGTAGACTCCCTGTTCTCTCCTGCTGCCCCCTGTGTCTCTCCTACCCTGAGCCTGGCTGCTACAGCAGGCCCCTCTGCATGTCTGGATATCCCGTCTGTCTGAAGGATTAGTGGAATCTCATTTGTATTCCTCACACCTTTTCCTTCAATGCATATGGAGAAGAGGAGAGTGGAAATACAATTGATATTCACCCTATAGAGGGGTAGTTTATACATGCAGAGCACTCTAGCAGGAGTGGTTGTTGTACTCCATGTTGTGTTCAGAGCTGGGCTGGATAATGTAATTGAGCACCTTTTGCAGCAGGTTATTACCCACAATGCAATTTTCTCATTTGGGCCTCATCACATGAATTCCATGCTGCCACAAATAGGCAGTTTGCCTTGGAAGTCTCTTCACTGTGGAAAGCCCCTACATGAGAATTAACACTAAATTGACCATATGAATCAATGTGAGCATATCTTATATATTCCCCCAACTCTGACATAATAGACCAGTCACTCCTCCCTTTTTTTTGCAGTGCATTTGCTATTTTTGCTGGCGATATCTTTTCTCCTTAAGGACACTGATTATAGCTGAGTGCTATTGTGATCTCTGTAGAGCCCCCCTGATTTCCCCGGATCTTTGCCTCATTGAGAAAACAAAGATGGTTTCTCTTCTTTGACGGTCTCTTGGATCCAAGACCAGTCATCCTGGCCAAATCCATCCACTTTGGCTGACTAGGAGATACTGTAGAGATGATCGCTCAACCTCTGTCCTCCTCCCTCTCCCCCACTTTCCTCTACTCATGGACTTAGAGAAACAAGGGATGTATCTCCTACAACAGCATCCCGTTTATATAAAGTAAACAATGTTGAGGTCGAAGGGTTAATTTTCAAACAACCAGGATGTTGCTGTATTTGGAGTTGATCCCCCCTCCCCCAATTAGCTGTGAATTGGGATTCTAATGTTTTTTTCTCTCTTCCTCTTTCTTTACATCACAGAACTCGTCCGGATGGTCATGAGCGGTTGAAGATCGAGAAGAACATTCCTTCCTATTCTTCGTTTTCACCCTGTTTATTTCTGTGACGCATTTCCCCTCCTTTTTGCAACTAGTTTCCAGTCCTGCCCCGTTTCCTGTGCAATTTTATTAGTTCTTCACGTCTCTTTTTTTAAATTTTTTTCGAAAGTGCCTTTACATGCCCAAGTTAAGACCATTAGCGACCCAAGCTTTTTTAAAAATGTTTAATGCGTCAGCCTGGTCCATTGAATTAAGAATAAGACCAACTTGCATGTAATTAGAAGCTTTGTGTGCTGCTGGCGTGACCAGCAATAACATTCCGAGAGAGAGCACTTCATACCAACTGTTTGCGCTGTCTTGCCAGTTGCCAACTCTGTCAATGGTATGACAGTGACAGCGATGGAGTTGTCGAGACGGCACAAAAAGGATCTGAGACCAGGCTAATGAAGACTTGCTTTGGCTGGGAATGTCTCCCTTCCTATCGCTGCCAGAGCTATGCAGTTAGTTAACCAATATGTATAAGAAGCCATACAATCATGACGACATAGAAATCCATGAGCGGTTCAGTGGATTTTTACCCTTTTTTTCTTCCATTTATTTGTTGCAGCGTTCAAATAAAAAAAAAATGATTTTCTGAAGAAAAACAATGTGCTTTGTTTTTTTTTCTAACAAATTAAAATTGTGAACATGATTTGACAGGATGAACATAATACACCTGTGAGTGTTTATTGTACAATAATTTTAGCTCCACAAATGTTTAACTGACTCATTGTCTTTTAATGCTCAAAAATGTGTTGCCATCTTAAGTGGGCACAAGAGGGCAGTGTTGTGTCTGCAAAAAGACCATTCGTACTCAGCACATCCAAGCAACGTCTACTGCATGTTTTGTGAATTACATGTTAGGCGGTAACCATAAACCCACAATGAAACCATAACTAATTTAATGACTACAATTCTAAAAGTCTGCTTTTTATTGAATATTGTCATTATGAGTTTGTACTGTTGGAAAAGGCACTCAATGGAAATAGTTTTCTTCATATTACATGTTTCTATAGTTACGAAGTTCTCTTGTAACCAGTGTAATATTGTTCTTAAGAGCTTTTGTGTATTTTACAACCACTTCAACCTCAACTTTCCTTGGCTCTGACTGAATTTAAAAAAATAATTATTGCGTTGAGATTGTACTACAGTTAACTGATCAGTGTCTGATCCTGTATGACAGTGTTCTCGATTGGAACATGACAGTGTTCTGGAACATTCCCAGTAGAATCCTGTATGTTATGTTGCTTAGTGTGCCAAGACCGATTCCTCTCTGGCTTCCTGACCTTTTCCTTATTCCCCTCACAACCAGTCAACTATTTCCTCTCATTAGGTGCCAAGAGATCTATCGGTGTGTGTGCGTGCAAAAGGTAAGGTATCATAGCACAGGGGTGAATAGGTTGTCCACTAATTACTGAGCGTGTGCACAGGCCTGTGTTCGTGTTGGATGTAAGTCAAGTGTATTGATTATTTTAAACCTGCAATTTGTGAGCGTGTGATCCTCGTGGCTCTGCATTCGACAGGGGAACCTCTAATGGCCTGCAACCTGCCTCAAAACCTCTCCACCAATTAATTTTACACTGGAATCTATCTGCCAGGACTACTGGAGAGAGCAAGCGAGGGGGCTAAGCACACACACACTTTCGCTTTCTGTATTTTACTCACACACACATGCACACTCTCCCTTGCACACACGCAAAGATCCCCCACTCGTTCCCACAGGCAACAGATTCACCAAAGCCCTTTAAATCCAGAAGGCCTCTCTCCTTTAATTAAAGGTTTCCCTCTGCTCTCTGCCAATACTACAGGTACTGTAGTATTCAAGAACCAATCAAGGAGGAGGAGACATCGTCCTCTGGATGGCTAAATATTTCAACAGTGAAATTACAATAAAAAGGAGAGAGCAAAGATTACATACAAGCATAAATTAGTTCTACCTCGCATTTGAAAATACTGGGAAAAAACGTTTATCTGTCTAAATGGGATACATATCACTGGGGGAATCCCAGAGATAAATGTCTCAATTAGCCTAGTAATTACCAGACTGATTACCACTGCGTGGCGAACATGTATGTGAACTTGTGAGATCAGGCTGCTTGCGAGGCTGTCTCAATGCCAATAATAGTTATAGCTAAACTAGGATGATTATTGAAAAATTAAGATGATAATGGAAGGTTTATCATTCAGCCAAATTGATTTTTGGACTCAATTGGTATAGCACAGCTCTTGCACCACCAGGGTCGTAGGGTCTGATTCCTATTGGCGCAACACATGACTGTAAATCGCTTTGGATAAAAGCATAGGCTAACTATATACACACAATTAAATAATTTAGAGAGTAACAATGACAGTTTGAGGTGAAATCTCCATGCATATAATTCATGTATATGTTCATTTCCCGTCATTACCAGGCTTACATATCGATTTATTCCCTGAGAAAGTGACAGAAGCATAGGACTGACTATTGATTTTTTTTTTTAAAGCCAGTTCAATAATCTGCTTCTAATGGTGTACTTTTCAACTCTAACTAATCATGCGTTTTACATGACACGTTAAGCACAGACACAGAAATCAAGATCACCTCAAATATAATGTATTGACATGTTGTTTTGATTTACCACGCGACAATTCCATAGGCTCTCCATACATGTGTGAAGAGTAATATAGCTTATTCATCCTTATCATAATTATTTAGGAAGCATTTAAATAACATCTTCGATTTACCGAAGGTTACACGTGGTTTGTTGTGACAGCTAATACCTGTTGTTACGGGTCATACGGATGACTTAATAGAGCGTCCTAGAGCTTCAAATCCACATGCCTTAAACACCTGATACTTTTAAACACTGTTACACTTCATGTCCGTTTAGTTCTGTCAAGATAGATATCCTTGCCATTTAAAAAAGTAACATTGGATGGATTTTTTAGAGCAGGGTGTATCTTCTACAGCACTGGTCAATATATATTAATGTTTCATTGTAAGGCTGTGTCTTAACTAGACATATTGGAAATCCATTTAAAGAAAGGTTGGTCTGAGGCAGTGGCCACCCGTTGGGAGTTCGATCCCATTCCTCTCTCTCTCGCGCACAACCACACACAGCCATACTGCTCACAGGTCACATTTCCAATTCCACACAGACAGTTCAAGCACCAAGCAGTCACTCCAAATGAATGTCAAATTAGTGTGTTTGTGCATATATGTGCTGTTTATTTATCCTGTTAACATAGTTGGCTCCAACACAGTCCCCAGTCCATTTACAGTTGCTGGTGAATGTCATCCCCGGGTATCCAAACCAGACATGTAAGAATAGTGAAGTGAACAGCAGTGTTGTTGTTATATATATTTTAATAGCAATTCCGTGTACAACTTGGAAGTCAGCTTGTCAGGCTTTCATCCCAATGGTACAGAGAGTAGAGTAGTGTTTATACACATCAGATGGTTTTACATAATACTAAAAACTCATGTTAGCTCCCAAAGCTAACGCTTCGGGCTTTAGCTCAGTGGGCTAACACGATCTTGCATCACACACTCACAATCCGGTTTTAATAACCAGTTCGTCTCACTCCGAATGTGTAATGGGTAGAACTAATGATATTGGTTATACTATATGTACAGTTCACAATGTAAGTAGAAGAGAGACATGGAATATGCTGTATAATTCAATGTACCAAGTGTTAGTGCACCTATACTGCGCCCAATTTCCCCGATAGTGATGGGATTTGGGTTTACGAGTGTTTGAGAGATGTAACATACCTAAAAACCCCACGCAGAGAAAATGTTTGCTGTCTGTCGTTGAGGCATGTGTCGATACTGATAGGATCGAAAGAAATTCAACGCTGGTTTCGGATCAGCTTTCTCCATTTAAGTCTTACCTTGACCTAGACAGATATGATCAACTATGGCTGCAAATATCGAGGCGTCTTATTGTAATGCTTACCCTATAATAATGCACTAAATCGAGATTTGGGCACATCATTGAGCACGTTAGGCTACACATCATTAACTATATTGAGACAAATTACAGACAGTACCCTACAGTAGCAAAATATAACTCAATTGACATAGGCCTATAAGCCTACTGTATCAATATTTTAACGGAGTCATCTGGTTTTAATTTGAATAATATTTTTTTATACCTCGCTTGTTTGTATCAATTGCAAAGACAATTGCAACTTTATATGTGTAGTGTTTTTACGTTATCTGCGGCTAAACCATGTGATTCTATGTTTAGCGGAGATCTTCTGTGTGTAAAGTTAAGCTGGAGGCCAAAAAGCATCTAACGCCGCACTTGGCTTTCTATGGGCGGTCTGAGGCATGCCATAGATTACGAGCGTTTTCACGTGCAACATTAATAACGACGGTTTTGGAAAACAGCTTGAAGATTTTTAAGATGCTCACACTAAGGTTTTAACAATGAATTTATACTTAAGATGATTTTGGGAAGTCGGGCCCTGTACATTTTCTGATATCCTTACTTGTGCACACTCTGAAATGTAAACAGACAGGAGGGGTTAAGAAATTCACTTGGTCATGATGATTGCTTCAACACACAACTCTCTCATCACACACCCATAAAACACGTCATTGTAAAACCACACTCAGTCCAGTCTTTTGTGTTTGTTGCCATTTCAGTGTGTGTGTGTGTGTGTGTGTGTGTGTGTGTGTGTACTGTATGTGTGTGTATGTTGTGCGTGTGTTTGTATTCTACTCCTCTCCTTCCGTCCTCCCCTAGCCTCATGGTGTGATGGTTATAGAAGGTCAACCATCTGTGCTTAAACAGATGGGTTTGCTTTGAATGCTGTCTTCATTTTATTTTATCAGTTTTTGTGTCCTTCCTTGTTTGGTATTTTTATAACTTAAATCAATAAACAATTGATAATTAAAAATAATATTATAACAGTAAAGCAGTTCTGTCCTAGATTATGAACAACAGGGATCATACTGTACTTTGAACTTTTATTTTGAAACAGCAGGGGACTTTTATTTTGAAACAGCAACGGCTATTATTTTTTTAAACAGCTACCTTAGGGGATGTGATTGGGAACTATCCAAGTGGTCTTAAACTGAACTGCCCACTGGATTAGAGGGGGGTTAAATGTAGCGAAGTTGAGAACTTTGGAAAACTGTGATGGCTCCCGGAGCTAATTCCTTGGCTCTAGCTCAGTGTGCTAACCTGGTATTGATTCAAAACACTCCCGACCTTGGTCCCACTCAAGATGCTGAATGCATGGGTAGGACTGATTATCTTGGTTAAACTGTATGTCCAACTCACTATGTTAGTAGACGGTACATATGGCATATGCTGTATATTTCCCAATGCAACCTTGTGTACCTATTCTGTACATGTTGTAATATTCATATGTTCACACACACAAGGGGTCAATAAACATACTTGGTCATGATTGGCTTAAAATAACACTCAACACACCCATGAAACACTCCTTAATTTCAAAAACCACACTCAGTCTATGTCCTTTCATCCTTTCAGTGTGTGTGTGGGGGGGGTTGATTAGGGTCAGTCGGGGTAAATGAGGAACCCAGAGAAGGTGCTGTATTTGTTGGTGTTTCCTCCATGGACCTTCCCCCCATCCAGCTGTACACACACCTCGTCCCCCACGTCCAGATGCAGGATCACACTGTTGGATGCGTAGTCGTAGTTCTGGTCCGCATCCTGGGCTATGGCGCTGGCCTTTACCTGTCACACACACGCGTGCACACACAGAGGGGTAGACAGAGGGACAGTTAGGGGAAGGACAGAACAGACAGAGCAAATGGCATGGCTTGAAATACAGTTAAAACCATCAAGGTTCTAGCTTTAAAATAGGCAATTGTAACAGTAACTTAATTCATGCATGTGTGCCTACGTGTCCACATGAGTAAACCCAATTAAATGTTTTAACAAACAAGTAATGATCCACTGCCTGCGGGTCAATACAGACTGAGCTCCTTAACAGCATGCAAATGAGAATCTGTCTGACGCTCAGGCTGAGCCTGACACAGCAGATGCGCTCCAAATGGCACCCTATTCCCTGCACACATTTGGACCACAGTCATACTTGCCTTGATCAAACGCCGTGCACTATAAAGGGAATAGGTTGCCATTTGAGACGCTGACAGCCAGTCAATACCATGCATATTGAGCTCTGCTACTAGCACTAAGCTAGCATCATAAAGCTCGGTTTCCCGAAAGCACCTTAAGGCTAAGTAAATTGTTAGAACCTTGGTAGGTGCATCGTAAAATCGCCTAGCTGTTTCCCATAACCATTGTCATTAACGTGGCATGTGAAAACACTCGTAATCTAACGCCTTCCTCAGGCCACTCGTAGAACAGCTAAGTGCGTCGTTGTGATGCTTTTTCTGCCCTTCCACTTCTCTTTATACACAGAAGATCTCCGCTAAACATAGAATCACATCTCTGTCACCACTGATCAACTTCAGAACAAAGTTGACCACAAATACAAAGCTGCCAATGTCTTTCAATTGATACAAACCAGGGACTTATAAAAAATGCTTCAAATTAAAACCGAGATGACTGCATTAAAATATAAATACAGTAGGCTATAGGCCTATTTCAATTATATTGAAATACATTTAATGTTCAATCAAATGTGTTCTATTTTGCTACTTGTAGGCTACTGTCCGAAGGCTAATTATATGTCATGATGTATGGCCTAACGTGCACAATGATGTGCCAAATCTTTATTCAGTACATTATTATAGGGTAAGGATTAGAATAGGGCCCCCAGTGTCTGGTCTGGAGCGTGAAGTCATGAGCTCTCGCCTACTGTGTAGCAACCTCGCGGTGCCAAAAGCCCTGGTCTGCCCAAGAAAGCCTATGTAAATTACGATCACCAGAACAGCCAAACTAAAACATTTTGGAAGGCCGTTTTGGGTTCGTGTTTATTATGTTCAAGGTAAATCCCCACAGTAAATGATTTTAAAGTTCGCTACAAATTGAGATATTTAATTAAATAGTGATCCAGAGCATTGGGCCAGTAACCGAAAGGTTGCTGGATCGAATCACTGAGTTGACAAGATCAAAATCTGTCGTTCTGCACCTGAGCAAGGCAGTTAACCCACTGTTCCCCGTGAGCCAAAGACGTGGATGTCGATTAAGGCAGCCCCCCACACCTCTCTGATTCAGAGGGGTTGGGTTAAATGGGTTAAATGCAGAAGACACATTTGAGTAGAAGGCATTCAGTTGTACAACTGACTAGGTATCCCCCTTTCCATTCTGACTACTACATTGTCGTCACACAGGACCACGCGCTGACACAGACCAATCATGGGCCGACAGGCTATGTGGAGGCTCTCACCCTCATGCACGCTCTTTGCAAGTGCACCTAAGGGGGTGTGGTGTGCTCATAAATGTACTCTCTCAGGCAGGAAGAAAATTACTACATTGACCATGATCATTTGCTACTTACGGCCACTTTCACCATGATCCTTAGCGATCTTTTGGTGCCATTCAGCCCCATTCAGAAATATGGCGCCCTCCAAATTCAAATACTTCTGGTTTCATGCTCCATCGGGAGTTTTCCGTAGTGTAATGACTTGTTAGTCCTGAGATCGGGGGTGCCGGCTAGGCAAAGACCCCCCTCTCCTGGCGCTGTTGGCCAGTTTTATGATGGTCGTAAATACCTTCCCTTGCCAAGCAGTATGGAGGGAGAGACCTTAGTAGAACAAAGTACCTTCTCCTGCCAAAACTCCTACCTCTCCTAAATTTCAGAATTAAGCAACATTTCAATTTTTGAGAATGTGGAAATGGTCAGTGGAGACCAAAAGAACCCTCATGTCGAATTAGTTTTGATGTTGTAACATCATGAAAGACGGTAGAACCACATACTGTAACTGTATCTGTTTGTCTACACTTCTCAATTATGAGGTTTGCATCTGAATGTTGTATAAAATGAATGATTTAGTATCAGAATACTTTTGAGAAAATAGAAATGTGGTTTTAGTCTTCTAAATGAGAAAATGGTTTTTCATGTAAAGTTTATCAAGTCAGTAACCACTCCCACGTAAGCACAGAGATTATGCAAAACGTAATGGAATGCCCTTTTCCCCAAAGTGTTGAAAAGGATGCGCTGAAGAATTTAAATAAAGACCAGTTACGTGCAGCACCAGCTGAATACGTTACAAATGGTTCAGAAATCTACCACTCCATAGGCCATGCAGACTAAGGAGTAAAACTACAACTCTACCAAAGGACAAGACCAGAGAACGTGAGGACGCTGGTCCCCACATTGAAATGGTTACCACTCTATAGACCAAGCAGACTGACGTGTAAGCCAAATGTTGCAAAATGGTTCTAAACTCTGAAACTATCGATCACTACAGAAGAAGCAAATTCTAGACGTCACGTTATCAATCTGCAGATGGAAACGTATGTAGCCTAGGACGAGAACACCGACAACCTCTGAAGCATTCTAATGAGATCAACTTTAAGAACTACTGTACAGGGTACGTCGAAGTACCATTCTTACCACCACCACGACCAGAAGCTCTACCCAAGGACATGGTGATCTCTGGTGGCCGAACCAGAGCCGTGACCAAAGGATTTGGACGATCAAGGACTGCTCAATCGTAAATACATAAATTGCATTCTCTTTTCCGAATGAGCGGCTATTAGATTAAAAATCTGTTTTTTTCGTGAGCGTAGCTTCCCAAAGTCCGATAGAGTAACTCCTTTGTTTCCCTTCCTTACATCTTCAGCCATTGTAGGAAAGATGCATCGTCAAAACACTCATAAGCCTAAATTCCATCGTTATTGGGAAACCGTACCCAGGTCAATAGCTGGTGGTGGAAGATACTGTTGCTGTTTCTGGATCTGACTGGATGACTTCCAACCCCATAGACGACCCGTTGTCCCATGTTAACCTCTTCCTCATCTATTCTACACTAGCCAGTCAGCCTTCTGCTTCATTACACATGCCTGAGAACCCCATACACAGCTACAGCAGCTCTTTGATGACCAAAAATAGTGTGTGCGTGGGGGAGGGGGGTTAATGGACAATAAAGTACATATTATCTTATATTCACAGTCTTTTTAAAAAAGAGAGGAGTGAGTATATAAGATTTATATCTCAACTCTGTAGTCATATGTCTGTCTGGCATCAGTAGCCTAACCGTCCTTGGCTCTATCAGGCTCCATGTCCAGGCAGCCACGGCTCTGAGCACAGGCCACTCGATCTCTGTCAGCTCTCCAGACAACCGACGCACATCTCCAAGACACCGCACCACATGACAGGCTCAGAATATGATCTGCAGCTCAACTAACATGACTCTCAATCCCACCCACTGTACTGTGTCATTGGTAACACTTGACTTAAGGCTGAAAGGTATAATAATGCTTGATAAGCACGTATGAGCCCTTATGTCCTTCTCCACAACAAGCGACATTATGATATCTATATGCTAAGCTTAGGAAAAAAGGTGCTATTTAGAACCTTAAAGGGGTCTTCGGCTGTCCCCATAGGAGAACCCTTTGAAGAACCCTTTTTGGTTGCAGGTAGAACCCTTTAGGGTTCCATGTAGAACACTTTCTACAGAAGGTTCTACATGGAACACAAAATGGTTCTCTATGGGGACAGCTGAAGAACCCTTTTGCAACCCTTTTTTCTAAGAGTGTACATACCTGGCTAATCATTAGTAAGTAAGCCTTGTCTGAGCCAGAATGGCCCCTAGGTCCTTACCCCCAATCCATCTCCTTAATGCTGAGTGCCAAAACGAGAGGCATCGGGTCCCATTTTTAGAGTCTTTATTATGACTCAACCGGGGTTTGAAGCCCAAACCTTCCAATCTCAGGGCAGACCCGAACAAGAGAACACTGGCCCCACGTTCTGTATAAGTCATACTCAACAGAAATTTACCAGATGCTCTCATCCTGAGCAACTTACAGGAGCAATTAGGGTTACGTGCCTTGCTCAAGGGCACGATGGACATATGTTTCACCTAGTCAGCTTGGGGATTCAAACCAGCAACCTTTCAGTTACTGGCCGAACACTCTTAACCGCTAGGCTACCGGCAGATCATGCCGGCTTGTTTGTATGCTTTCTGTTGTTGTTGCACCATCTATGCTCAGTGGGCAGTCAGAGGGATAGAATAAAGGAATGATAGTCCTACAGTGAGCCAGGGGAATGGAGGACGAAAGAAAAAGAACATGACAGAGACGCACCACTTAGAAAAAACATGACAGTAAAAGGATGGCAAAAGGTTGACAGAGAGAGAGAGAGAGAGAAAGAAATCAGGGAATGAGAGGGGAGGAATATAGACGTGTGTGGGCTGAGGGACGAGGCAATAGGGAGATGGGTGGTGTGAGGGCCAGACTGAGATCACACCACAAGACAGATGTATAGACAAGACATGCAACATATCATGATAGCCAGACAAGTGAACAAACCATTAGAGAAAGAGAAAGAGAATGGGTTTAGACCAGGGCTCTCCAACCCTGTTCCTGGAGAGCTACCATCCTGTAGGTTTTTGATCCAACCTTAGTCTAGCGCACCTGATTCTAATAATTAGCTGGTCGATAAACTGAATCAGGTTAGTTACAACTGGGGTTGGAGTGAAAACCTACAGGAGGGTAGCTGCCCCGGGACAGGGTTGGAGAGCCCTGGTCTAAACCCATTCTGTCCCCCCTAGACAATGTCGATGTCTGTTATGAGTTACGTGAAATCAGTATACTAATTAATGAATCATGCTGACGTGATTCCTCCGGGGGATATTTCTCATGTTAACTCCACCTGTATGTGTCTGTGTTCGTGGTAGTTTCCTTCATTGCTGTTAGGGGACATTACATGTGGTTGGAGCTAGAGGTTATGGCGGTGACATAGTGACAGCAGTTTTTCCCCTGCCCTTGCCATCAAAAGTAATAGAGATTTGGTATTTAACGTTCTACCACGTTTGCAATGGTCTTGTCTACACTAATACTGTCTACACTGCTTTATAATATACCACAGAGGGGTAATATGTCATGCTATACTTCTTAAACACAACATCTCCCCTAACCTCTCATTAACTTTGTGGTGGTGCTATCGTTAATCTATTCATTTGTAGTCCCACGCGGACGATCTGTACATTATCTGGAAATAATGGGCAAAGTGGTAGGGACCTCAATACAATGTGCAATATGGACATACTGTCTTCATTCCCTCTGATTGAAGCTATCCCTGGCTCTTATTAATCTTTAATCCCGTAATCTTTTAATAGATCACCTGAAAGGTCAAGTGATTTCATACGGCCGTATTAAAATGTCAGGCCCCTGGCCCATTCTGTAATGACCAGCACCTGTATTAACTCCAAGTGACATGGATTGCTTCCCAAATGGCATCTTATTCCCTACATAGTGCATTACGTTTGACCAGAGCCCTAGTGGACTCTGGTCAAAAGAAGTGCACTAAATGGGGAATAGGATGCCATTTGGGGCACAAACATGGATATGGTAGAGCTGCTGAAATATAATATAATTATCCTTCAGAGTACTATAACGAAGGAAGCTCTGGCTCTGCCTATGTACGGTGCCTGACTCTTTGAAGAAGTGATGTAACCTGTATTTGAGACTTCAAGGCAACCAATAAAAGAGTTCATGATTATGTCATATAAATCTCTCAAAATAGAGATCTTTTGATCCTTCACGCCAGAGTAATTAGTAATCAGGTATGTACACAGTAAAGGCCTGTTCACCCGGCTACCATCTAAAAGGCGGAGACAGTAAAGGTGCATCAAAGCTGAGAGCGAGAGACTGATAAACAGCTTCTATCTCCAGGCCATCAGACTGTTAAACAGTCACCACTAGCCGGCCTCTACCCAGCCCAGTACCCTGCCCTGAACCTTAGACACTGCTGCCCTATGTAAATAGAATCATTGAACACGGGTCAGTTTAATAATGTTTACATATTGTTTTACCCACTTTAAATTTAAGCTAAGTACACGAAACATTAGAAACACCTGTTCTTTCCATGACATAGACTGATGAGGTGAATCCAGGTGAAAGCTATGATCTCTTATTGATATCACTTGTGAAATTTACTTTAATCAGTGTAGGATGAAGGGGAGGAGACAGGTTAAAGAAGGGTCTGTAAGCTTTAAGGCTGTTCTGAGGGCAAAAGGGGGTGCAACTCAATATGAGGAAAATGTTCTTAATGTTTTGTATACTCAATGTATATACTGTATTCTAGTCATGGCTCATCCTATTTAACTACTGCTGTACACACCTTTTCTATTTATACACAGTCCATACTGTCTATACACATCATTATATATATATAATCTGTATATACAATGCATTTGGAAAGTATTCAGACCCCTTGACTTTTTCCACATTTTGTTACATTACAGCCTTATTCTAAAATGGATTAAATAAAATAAAAACACAAAATAATCCATAATGAAATTTTTGCACACTTGAAATTCTTCATTTACATAAGTATTCAGAGCCTTTGCTATGAGTTTGAGATTGACTGAGTTTTTTTGGTAATGGGGTTGCTCCCTATGCACCTGCCAATGTTAATCTATTGAATATATTAGCAGCCAGACAGGAAACAGTTCTAAAGTTTTTTCCCCATTGATAACCTGAATGACAATGAACCTGACTCTCACCCTGAGGACATGACAAGGGAAAATACATATTGTAAGAGGAAAATCACATTTTTACCACCCGAAAGAAATCCCTCTCTTGAAACATATTGCCGCCTAGTTGAGAAAGATGTACATCATCTCCTGACTAAGAATAAATAGTACAAGGTATTCCACAATATGTCCAAAGCAGAGAAATAATATATTATGGAACTCTTATGGAACTGAAAGATCATTATAAAACCTGCAGACAAAGGAGGTGCAATAGTGATGCTAAATGCAGTAGACTATGAAAAGGAAATTCTGAGACAACTTAGTGATGATGAATTTTACAAAAGACTCCCAAAGGACCATACTAATCAATTCAAGTCTCTGATCCATTATAAATTGTCAAAAATGTGGAATGAAGGGGAAATTACAAAGACAGAATATGAGTTTATGAAAGTTGACTGCCCAATCACATCTGTCATATACGCTCTACCCAAAATTCACAAGCGCATGACACTACCTATACCAGGCAGGCTCATTGTGAGTAGTAATGGATCTCTGACAGAGAATATCTCTACCTTTGTAGACCATTTTGTGAAACCCTGGACAATCTCCCTCCCCAAGTATACTAGAGACTCTATTGATTTTATACTTTTTTTTTTTAACTCAGTGGACCATATACCTGAAAATCATATTCTGTGTACTTTTGATGTTACCAGTCTATGTACTAACATCCCCCATCAGGGTGGCCAAGAGGCCCTCAAGTTCTACCCCTAATGCTCTACCCAGCACCAATTGCATTGTTTTATCTTCAGAGGAGACTTTTTCCTCCAAACCAAAGGGACAGTGACAGGGAGCACTATGGCTCCTCATTATGCTAACCTATATCTAGGAATGTTTGAAAAACAGGTGATGTTGAATCCAGACCTTAACCCATTTCTCTTCAATATTCTCCTAATTCTGAGATGTTTGGATGACATTTTCATGATCTATACTGTCACCCTGGAAGAACTTTTGGAATCCCATGCTTATCTACACTCTATGAATGAACACCTTCACCATTATTTATGACCTATCACAAATCAGTCTTCTTGATGTGATGGTTATTAAGGACAAAACCACCCTCTATACAGATCTCTATAGGGGAAAGGGGGATACCTAGTCAGTTGTACAACTGAATGCCTTCAACTGAAATGTGTCTTCCGCATTTAACCCAACCCCTCTGAATCAGAGAGGTGCGGGGGGGGGGGCTGCCTTAATTGACATCCACGTCTTCGGCCGCCGGGGGAACAGTGGGTTAACTGCTTTGCTCAGGTGCAGAACGACCAATTTTTACCTTGTCTGCTCGGGGATTCGATCCAGCAACCTTTCGGTTACTGGCCCAACGCTCTAACCACTAGGAAACCTAGGGACAGGAACACCCTCCTTAGAGGTGACATCTTTCATCCACGTCCACTTATTAAAAGTCTCCCTATAAGTCAATTCAGTCATATCAGAAGAATATTCAGCTCTGATGCTGCTTATCAGAAACAGACCACGGACTTCACACAAAGGTTTAAGCAAAGGGGGTACAAAGACAAGTGGGTAAAACATGGCAATGATCGTTTTGAAGGACTAACACAGTTGGAAAGCCTTCAACCAAAAGTCAAAGAAAAAGCAGAGCATGTACCATCATGCATTACCCAATTCTCACCATTGGGTAAGGCATTGAAGGACATTATCAGGAAGCACTGGTACATTATTGATACTGACCCATAATCGAAACACATTTTTAAATATCCCCCACGTATGGTTTTTAAAAGACCTCCAAACGTGAGAGATATTGTGGTTAAATCTGATTACCCACCAGAGAAAAGGGAAACTTTTTGGGACAAGGTTCCGGAAGGTAATTACAAATGTGGCCAGTGTTCTCGATGCAGCTTACCCACCCCCGCACAGGAGAACGATTTAAGATCAAGGGCCTGATTACCACCAATGTTATTTACATGTTGAAATGTCCTTGTGGTCTGTCTTACATAGGGAAAACCCATAGAAGCCTTAAGACACGGACCAGTGAGCACCGCAGCAACATACGAACAGGTGAGACAAAACATCCGGTTGCTGTTCATTTTGTACAAGCTGGACACCCAATTAGTTCTCTGAGATACATTGGAATAGAAATGGTCAAGATGTCACGCAGGGGAGGGGACATTGAGAGGAAACTTCTTCAAAGGGATTCTTTCTGGATCCACAGGCTGAACACACTGTCTCCTCTTGGCCATAACGAGGAGTTTGACTATAGTTTCAATGTCTAAATTGTGTTTGTTTTTATCCTAATTTAATATTGTATGTGTATTACTGTAAATATTGATCACATTCCCTGTGTATGATCATATATTTTGATTCATTGAATGTTAATATTGGGAAACTATGTTCTACATTTTCTTTACCTCCTGTTTCAGGAAGTGATGTCACTGAGTACTGCCCCTATATATAGGATGTTCCACCCCCACCTGGGATATTGATGCCTGTCGTAAATAAATATCATCTGGGAGCATGAGCAGCAGGGAGCGGCTTTTTACTTTCTGTTGTCCACAAATTAAATTGATTGCACGTGATTTGGAAAAGCACACACCTGTCTACATAAGGTCACACAGTTGACAATGCATGTCAGAGCAAAAACCAAGCTATGAGGTCAAAGGAATTGTCCGTAGAGCTCCGAGACAGGATTGTGTCGAGGCAAAGATCTGGGGAAGGGTACCAAAACATTTTGGCAGCATTGAAGGTCCCCAAGAACACAGTGGCCTGCATCAATCTTGAATGGAAGAAGTTTGGAACCACTAAGACTCTTCATAGAGCTGGCCGCCCAGCCAAACTAAGCAATCGGGGGAGAAGGGCCTTGGTCAGGGAGGTGACCAAGAACCCAATGGTCACTCTGACAGAGCTTCACTGTGGAGATGGGAGAACCTTCCAGAAGGAAACCATCTCTGCAGCACTCCACCAATCAGGCCTTTATGGTAGAGTGGCCAGACGGAGAAACTAGGTAAAAGGCACGTGAAAACCCGCTTGGATTTTGTGAAAAGAGTCTCTGGTCTGATGAAACCAAGATTGAACTCTTTGGCCTGAATTCCAAGCGTCACGTCTGGAGGAAACCTGACCCGTACCCGTACGGTTAAGCACGGTGGTGGCAACATCATGCTGTGTGGATGTTTTTCAGCAGCAAGGACTGGGAGACTAGTAAGTATCGAGGGAAAAATGAACGGAGCGAAGTACAGAGAGATCCTTGATAAAAACCTGCTCCAGAGCGCTCAGGACCTCAGACTGGGGGCGAAGGTTCACCTTCCAACAGGACAACAACCCTAAGCACAGAGCCAGACAACGTAGGAGTGGCTTCGGAACAAGTCTCTGAATGTCCTTGAGTGGCCCAGCAAGAGCCAGTACTTGAACATTATCGAACATCTCTGGAGAGACCTGAAAATACCTGTGTAGCGACGCTCCCCATCCAGCCTTACAGAGCTTGAGAGATTCTGCCGAGAAGAATGGGAGAAAATCCCCAAATACAGGTGTGCCAAGCTTGTAGCATCATAACCTCGATGACTCGAGGCTGTAATCGCTGCCAAAGGTGCTTCAACAAAGTAATGAGTAAAGGATCTGAATACTTATGTAAATGTGATATTTCATTATTACATTTTTTTATACATTTGCAAACTATTAGGAAAACCTGTTTTTGCTTTGTCGTTATGGGGTTTGTTGTGTGGATTGTTGAGGGAAGAAAAGCAATTTATCAATTTTAGAATAATGCTATAACGTAGCAAAATGTGGAAAATGTCAAGGGGTCTGAATATTTTCCGAATTCACTGTATGTACAGTTCCAGTCAAAAGTTTGGACACACCTACTCATTCAAGGGTTTTTCTTTATTTTTACTAATTTCTACATTGTAGAATAATAGTGAAGACATAAAAACTATGAAATAACACGTATGGAATCATGTCGTAACCAAAAAAAAGTGTTAAACAAATCAAAATATATTTTCTATTTTAGATTCTTTAAAGTAGCCACCCTTTGCCTTGATGACAGCTTTGCACACACTTGGCATTCTCTCAACCAGCTTCGTGAGGTAGTCACCTGGAATGCATTTAAATTAACAGGTGTGCTTTGTTGAAAGTTAATTTGGTATAATTTCTTTCCTTTTTAATGCGTTTGAGCCAATCAGTTGTGTTGTGACAACAGAAGATAGCCCTATTTGGTAAAATACTATGTCCATATTATGACAAGAACAGCTCAAATAAGCAAAGAGAAATGACAATCCATCATTATTTTAAGACATGAAGGTCAGTCAACCCGGAAAATTTCAAGAACTTTGAAGGTTTCATCAAATGCAGTCGCAAAAACCATCAAGAGCTATGATGAAACTGGCTCTCATGAGGACTCTACAGGAAAGGAAGACCCAGAGTTGCCTCTGCTGCAGAAGATAAGTTCATTAGAGTTAACTGCACCTCAGATTGCAGCCCAAATAAATGCTTCACAGAGTTCAAGTAACAGACACATCTCAACATCAACTGTTCAGAGGAGACTTGGGGCCAAGAAACACAAGCAATGGATATTTGACCGGTGGAAATCTGTCCTTTGGTCTGATGAATCCAAATTTCAGATTTTTGGTTCCAACCACTGTGTCTTTGTGAGACGCAGAGTAGGTGAACGGATGTGTGGTTCCCACCGTGAAGCATGGAGGAGGAGGCGTGATGGCATGGAGGTGCTTTGCTGATGACACTGTCAGTGATTTATTTAGAATTCACTTAACCAGCATGGCTACCACAGCATTCAGCAGCGATACGCCATCCCATCTGGTTTGCGTCTAGTGGGACTATCATTTGTTTTTCAACAGGACAATGACCCAACACACCTGCAGGCTAGGCAAGGGGTTTTTCACCAAGAAGGAGAGTGATGGAGTGCTGCATCAGATGACCTGGCCTCCACAATCAACCGACCTCAACCCAATTGAGGTGGTTTGGGATGACTTTGACCGCAGAGTGAAGGAAAAGCAGCCAGCAAGTGTGGGAACTCCTTCAAGACTGTTGGAAAAGTATTCCAGGTGACTCCCTCATGAAGCTGGTTGAGAGAATGCCAGTAGTGTGCAAAGCTGTCATCAAGGCAAAGAGTGGCTACTTTGAAGAATCTAATCTTGTTTATTAACACTTTTTTGGTTACTACATGATGTGTTATTTCATAGTTTTGATGCCTTCACTATTATTCTACAATCTAGAGAATCGTGAAAAGAAAGGAAAACCCTTGAATGATTAGGTGTGTCCAAACTTTTGAATTAAACTGTATATATTTACAAAAATATGTGTGGGGGATTGGAAATGATGCAGACAATTACATTGATGGAAGCTACAATCTATCTGCAATATTAAAGCTGACCTACCTCCTCATTTTTTTTTTAAATAAACATCTCAAGGAGGATCATTGGAAACAGGATGCACCTGAGCTCAATTTCGAGTCCTATAGCAAACGGTCTGAAAACTTATGCAAATGAGGTATTTCTGTTTTGAATTTTTTGTACATTTGGAAAAATGTCTCAACTTGTTTTCGCTTCGTCATTATGGGGTAATGTGTATGTTGATGAGGAAAACAATTAATTTAATCCTTTTAGAATAAGGCTGTAACATAACAAAATGTGGAAAAGGGAAGGGTCTGAATACTTTCCAAATGCACATTTATCTGCAAATCTGTGCACGCAGACGATAAACTTTGTTTTCATTTTAATTACATATTCAGACCTCGTAGTCTAGACTGTTATTGTATAGGACTGTGAGAAGAAGAGAAACCTTGACATATGGTATCAAAATGTACAATTTAGCCCAAAGTATAATATATTGTAAATGAGATCTTTTGCATATCACAGTAATGCCACTGACATAGTCAACTGTATTTATAAGAAGGTAGCCCATTAGATGTTGTTAGCACTCACCCTCATTCATGTAAAATGCCAACAAAACTCTAGAAAACAATGCAATGCTAAAGTAGCTTGTTTCCCTGTAAAACCCAACCAAGAGTCCTCTTGGGGCAGCTAAAACCTTTTCAATAAATCTTCTATTTCTACTGCTTTCTCCTCACCCCGCTCTCGCTCTCTGCCTGCCTGTCTTGTCTTGCCATGTGCAGCAGAGAGAGAGAGAGAGAGTCCCCTCTCTAAAGAGCTACTTTTCTATTGGCTTCGCTCTAATAGGTCAGTATATCACAGCCAATGAATCCTGTCAGTTTTATTACCACTGGACCAAGGCACTACAGATAAAAACAAGGCTTTGTATACCCTCACATCTCCCTGCTGGTCTCACAGAATAGCTGTGCTTGATCAGTTTGTTACCCTAGCCACACCCAGCCCTCCTTCACCACCACCCCCCTCCTCTCATCCCTCTGGTCCTTCTGTTTTGTGTTTCTCCTTTCGTCTACCCTTGTCTGACTCTTTCAACACACACGTTCACACATCCCAGGTTGTATATGAAATGACAGTGCAGCTGCCTCCCTCGCTCCCTCCTTTCCAGGACCGTTAACCAGAGACTCTGTGTTGAAAGGGCCAGGCCCAGCCAGACACAGATAGAGAGACAGCCCCAGGCTCTAGGCTGGCCCCAGGGGCCCCCTTTCTCCTCGAAGCCCCAGGATCCGCTCAGTGTGGCGGCCTCACATGGAGGATCTCACTCCCCCTCTCCTGGCCATCTCCATCCCCCTGTTGCTCTCTCTCTCTCTCTTGCTCTCTCTCTCTCGCTCTCTCTCTCTCTCGCTCTCTCTCTCTCACTCTCTCTGTCCCTCTCTCTCTGCTCTGACTCTCTCTTTCTTGCTCCCACACAACCCCCACCTCCACATGAATCTCCTTCATAATCCTACCATGCCTCCCTCACGACTGTTTGTCTCTCTGTCATTTCACCATTACCAGCAAAAATAGCAGACCTACGTAAATAATCCTTTCACATATTGGAGCAATAGTTCTACCATAAAAGCCCCTGCACCCAAATATTATGCTTAATACATGCATAATAAATTATGTTAAAAAATCTTACAAAATAATAGACTTATACTTATACTGCTCCTTCTTTGAATAATTGGGGAAATCAAAAGTGGCCACATGCCAGCGTTTTTAACTTGAGCTTCCCTCCGACTATATGCCTGAGGGAAAAAAGCACCCATTCACAGTTTGCCCAAAATAATGAGGAGGATGACATATGCTGGGTGTCAATGGGAAGTCACAGCAACACAGCATCACTGTCATCAGCAACATGAGATGCTAATGTAATATTGGCTTGTCACTACGGACGTCTAGCAGAATGACAAGCTGACCTTTACAGATGACAATCAATCGTTGTTATTTAAATAATCTATGAGAAAACACATTGCTAAGAGCAAATATATGTAGCCTATATTACTTTTGTCTATATCATTACCTTGGTCAAAATGGTTATGTTATGGTAACACAAGATATTACCACTCCAGAGGAGTGGATGAATCAATTAATTAATCTGATGGGTTTTTAAACTTTAACCACCACATACTGTATAGAACCACTACTAACAGCCACATACAGTCGCTTTCTATAACATGTCTAAGATCTAATAAGGTTACGGCCATAGCACCACACACACACACACACACACACACACACACACACACACACACACACACACACACACACACACACACACACACACTTGCTTAATCTATCTGCCTTAGAGTGGACACTGGACAGACACACAGGGCTTAGCTGCACCTCTAGCTGGCTGGCTGGCTATAGACATGCTTCATGTCCTGTGTGGACTCCGTGACCTGCGTCTGATTTAGAAACAACTACCATACGGACGCTGACCAGGGCATGGAAAATAACTGAGGCATTGATCGATGTCTGGAAACAGAATGTAACTATGTAAATGGTGACTAAGAAGTAGTTCTAATATAGCACCACCAATGAGAGAAGCTTGGTGGGGGTGTGGGCGTTCACATAGATTTTCAGTGTGGAACGCATTTTCTCCCATGTTTATATTTTTACTTGATTCATTTAATTATCAGTCAGACCAACACAATGCCGTTGTGGCTATGAACTTTGATATTTTGTATTTATAATCCTTTAAAGCCACAGCTATAGACAGACACTGTGGGGCGTGTCCCTAAAGGACACTACTTAATCCCTATAGTACACTACTTGAGGACTATAGGCTGCAGTCAAAAGTGCATTATAGAGATAATAGGCTGCCATTTGGGGGACACACAACTTTCTCACAAAGTTGCAATACTGCTGCACCTGCGGCAATGGAAGAAGAGGTCCTTTGACTCTGAAGTCAGGAGGAATACAGCATGTTGGACACAGCGGCCATTTTGTAGATACTGTACCATCACTGATAGGGATATAGCCTCAGGGATAGAGCTCTTCTGCCTCAGGTGTTCAGAATGTAATGCACCGTTTGGAGGGTACGAAGAGTCAGGTAAATGAACGATACGACTTGGACAAGAGACAGCATACGGAATTCAACAGGACATTACTTTATTCTTGGTCAGGCAGCCACCATCTCAATCAGTTTACGTGACAGAGAGGAATATATAGACACAGGTCAGGCATTACTAATCAATGATCATCAACTCGAATTTGAACTCTTACAAGAATAAGACCATGCAGCAAAACAGTAGTGATTCATTTACACCACACTTCTATCTACATACATCTAATCTCTCGCGTGGACAGATGCACGTACCACAACTGGTATCATTGCATTTGTCAACAGACTGTGGGACGCAATGACTGACAAGGAACATTGTCTTGGTGCGCTGGTTTTTCGTCACTGACCATTTGGACAAATCATGATTTCGCAGGTACTTGCATCTTTCCAATCTCAAGAGGAGGGGACATTTGGCCCATAGACTTGCAACTTGCGGAGAGAGAGAAGGGTGGTGCAACCGCCTTGCTCTCGCCCCTCTTTCTGGTAACTTTTATAACACATCTCCCCACAGGACTTGAGCATCAGATGCAACTAGGCAAGATTTTAGTTCTGGGTTTCCGAGATTAAGTAAGCTAAATACATATCCCGAAAAACTTTTTGGGGAATTGACTAGGCTGCAGTCGCGGTAACTCGAAAAATCATCTTCTTATATTTAGAGTGGAACATGAACACTGATATTGTGCTGGAGATAATGAATAAGAGGGTAAAAAGTGGTGAACTGTCGCTTTAAACCGATTTCTAATATGAGATCTGATCTCTATATAAACTGTTAAAATAAACGGGGCCACCTGATGGTTGTGAGATGGACGTGGGTCTCTGTGACGTTAAATAATTGAATTGAGTGAAACTATAATTTATGGACAATCAATGGACAATGACGAGAGGAGGGTAGGAGTGGAGGATAGGGGGTAGAGAGAGGAGGGTGTAGAGGGTGGTAGAGGCAGGAGAGGCAGGAGAGGGGCATACGGGGGTAGAGCGGAGGCAGAAGTGGGGGGTGGGGGTGGTGTTTCAGAGGATCTAATCTAGGAGTTATGAATGATTTAACAGGGTGATGAGATGACTAGAATGACAATATATCTGATATCGCTAACTGGTAGCCAAATACATTCACTCAGGCTTTGGACACATTTAAAGGACTGAATGCCACACTGCTAAAATAAAGAACGTGGTGACTGTCTGATTTATTCAGATGAAAACATAGCAGTGTTAAAGTCCTCAAATTAAATCCCTGTGATTTATCCCACACCTCTTATTTTCCTCTCCAATTTTTTGTTCCTCTTCCCACCATCAGGCCCTCTATCTTTAATTAGTACCAGGGGAACGAGAGAACAGGGAACGAGGGATGAGTGGCCTGTCAGTTTCACTTTCATTATTTATTTATCTATCTGACGTGTAAGCTGACTCGTCCGAGTTGTGACAGCCTGTGCCCCAAATGGCACCCTATTCCCTTTATAGTGCACTACTTTTGATCAGCGCAGGGCCCAAAGGGCTCTGGTCAAAAGTAATGCACTATGTAGGGAATCGGGCGCCATTTGGTACACACACTGAAGGACAGACATTTCTCCAGTGCTCCTTAGCGCTTACATTTAGGAGATATTTAAGTCCTGGAGTATAATACCAAATGGCACCCTATTCCTATGGGCCCTATATAGTGCACTATATAGAGGATAGGGTGCCATTTGGGACACAATCCTGGTGTATTATATCGACTCATTTTACTTTCCTTTGGTGAAGACCGACGGCAGCATACTGCCACTTGTCATTTGGCTACGGCTTATGGGAATACAAATATTAGTAACTGTGATTTGAAAGTGTAAATGGTGTTTTTAAAGCACGACTTCTCTTTAATGAGGGAAAATATTTTCTTAGCTATATTTTGCTGCCGTGTTGCTGCGACCCGTAGGTACATGGGAATGTGATGTGAATTGAAAGTGACCAATCTTGTATAGCAAAGGTGAAAATGAGTCAATTAGTGACTCTGAGGTAATGGTCAGTGGAGATGTGTTGCTCGGACAAACACACATGCACGCACACGCACACTCTCTATCTCTCCTACCTGTCCGTTCTTCTTCAGGTCGGCCCACATGCTGGTCCCGTCTCCACCCCTCATCAGAACATGGTAGGTGAAGTAGTAAATACCTGGTAGAGGACAGGTGAACTTCCCAGTACTAGGCTCATAGTAGTTCCCTACATTGGTCACCACATCATCAAACTTCAACACCTCGATGCCCTCATGCTGTTTCCTTAGCCCTGCATAGAAGGCAATCTTAGGGCTGTAGAAGGAGGGGACATAACCATTAGGTCCAGGGCCGGGAGGCCCCTGTGGGCCTGGCTTGCCTGGTTCCCCAGGGGGCCCTGGGTCGCCCGGAGGACCAGAGATCCCAGGGACCCCGCGGTACCCCGTTTTCTTCCGCCCAGGGTAGTCCGGTTGGGGGGACACGGCTGTCAGCTCCTGGCCTGGTTGGGCAGTACTATATGGATCACAGACCATTCTGCAGCTCCCCAGCATCTCATAATGGGTCCCCCCTCCGCCACTTCCTGGGTTAGCTCCTCCACCTTTGGCGGTGTGGACCAATAGAGGGATGGCGATCAGGAGGAGTAGGACCATGGCCACGCCCACGGCGGCTCCGATGACACACTTCCAGCGGCTGAGCCGAGAGGCAGCCAGGGTCAGAAAGTCCTCCTCCCCTTTAGACGGAATGCTGCCGGGTGCCAGGGTGGACTATAGAGAGACAGAATATGAAAGAGTGTAAGGGGGGGTAGGTGAATGAAAGACTAGAAGGAGTGCATGGAGAGGTTTGGCTGCTGTATGAATTTGGTGCTCTCAGACTAGGACCACAGGCAGCCAATAGAGAGGGTCCATTGAGACACCCTGAGTAGAATGTGGGCGAGAAAAAGGAAGATGGCGGACGGAGAGATCAATGACGAAGGGAAGAGAGGAACAACAGGGGACAGGGGGATGACGAAGGGAAAGGGGTGGTGAAGGAGCAGGATTGAACTATTTTAAAATCAGTGTTCAGGCAACACTGTGTTGTAGTTGATCTGGACAAAGATCTGGTTTGGATTGTGTTGGACAGCTTATAGAAAACATCATTTATTTCATTAAGCCTCTTTCACCCGTTTTTTTCCCAGTTCTTGTCTTCCAGAGTTCTTCTAGTCTCTGCTTTGAATAAATTCCTTATATTTTCTGTGCATCAAACATCAACCAAACCCAGCCCAAGAGAGAGTACAATAGTTAAACTTGTGACATCAGAACTTATCCAGAGCTCACTGATTCGACATCAGGTGCCAAATTCAGCTAATTATGTACTGTAGTTGGCAATTGTTTTTTGTTTGTTTAATGAAGAGTCATTCACAGTCTCTTGTTAATTAAATAGAGCACATCTGCTTTACTTAATGTCCCCCTACGAAGGACTGCATCTCACCTAATAGAGGTGTCATGGCTGTGAGGGAAAAGATAGGAAGAGAAGGAAAAAATAAAGTCGATGTGTTCAGAGTTCCCTTCCTGTCAGAATAATTTTAGTCCTCTGTGTTTAAAGGATGGTAGTGGTATTATAGGGTTTCCTGGTCTAATTGGAGGGTGCCGGGGAGAGAAACCAATAAAATCTTTATTTTGTGATCCAAGGTATTCTGGGACGCACAAAGTCTGTGGAAAGATGAAGGAAACAAAATACATTCATATAGTGTTTATATTTCTATTATTTTATATTATCCCATCCAATTAATATAATTATCCAAGCTACAACTCAAACGCTCCTTGAGGTTTGACACTGACCACTCTCATTTAAAACAACTGGTATTTTCTACATGGAGGACAGTGTTTCATTTCAGGTCCTCTTTTCAGATACATGCACAAATAAGCCAATTATTGAAATCGTTTATGAGATCTTACAAGGTCAAAATTTTACAAAATCTGACAAAATGTAGTTTTATGTTCATCCCAAGCGATCCCTACATATTTAATTAACAGCCTTTTTTAAAGGAATTTAATTCACTTCCAATTATCAAGTAATTTTTATTTGTTATATACTTAATCGAATTATTAGTAGCTTATAGGTAGCCTACAGTATTTATATTCGTTTGTATTACTGTTCAGAACATGTCTCACTCTCTCCATGACAAATCTGGGGAACGGACACATCAAATCAAAAAGCATGCACTGCGCCTTATTGTTACTCACTCTCTGTCTTCCTACTGTAATGACACTGGAGTCAAGAAGATATCTCCACCGGGCGTCTTTGAATGGAGTGTATCCAGGTACGAATCCTCCCAGGTGCGATGAGACTCCGCGAACAACTTCGCGCGTCAAATAAATAGCCGAGGGCGCGCGCACTTTTAAGCAGGAGAAGCCCGGGAAGTGAAGAGAAGGAATATAAAAAATCACTCCTCACCACCACTTCTACGGTAATTCTCCGTTTCGACTGAGATCAGTACAGTGCGGTTACTTATGAAGTCCAACATAGATCTCAATAAATGAGGGAAATAACCAACCCGAAGTTGCTAAAAATGTTTTTTTTTGTCGCCCTCGGTAGCTTGTCCAAGTTACTGTTGAGTGTTGAACACGGAGCATCCTTTTGTTTATAAAAACCGAGTTACTTTGAGGAACGGATTTTGTTCCATCTCCAACAAACCGCGTTAAAAAATCTCCCACTCCCTCCCTGTGTAGGCAACACCTGTAAGATCTCTCGCTCTCTCACCCTCTATCTCTTTCTCTCTCCCCCCACCGTCTCCCTCTCTCTCTATCCTTGTGTTTTTGATTGCAATCATTTTATTACAAAATATAGCCCTTGGAATGTCTTTTATATGGAAGCCCATACCCGCCTCCAATTATTCTTTTTTATGTCGATATGTCGAGATACTATCTAAGAATGTCAAGATACTAACTTCAAAGTTTGAGATACTTTTGTATATATAGTGTATGTGGACACCCCTTCAAATGAGTGGATTCAGCTATTTCAGCCACACTCCCTTGCTGACAGGTGTATAAAATCGAGCACACAGCCATGCAATCTCCATAGACAAACATTGGCAGTAGAATGGCGCGTACTGAAGAGCTCAGTGACTTTCAACGTGGCACCGTCATAGGATGCCACCTTTCCAAGTCAACTCGTCAAATTTCTGTCCTGCTAGAGCTGCCCCGGTCAACTGTAAGTGCTGTTATTGTGAATTGGAAATGTGTAGGAGCAACAATGGCTCAGCCGTGAAGTGGTAGGCCACACAAGCTCACAGAACGAGTGAGCTTGTGCTGAATGCTGAAGCGCGTAGCGTGCTGAGTGCTGAAGTGCGTAGCGCATAAAAATCGTCTGTCCTCGGTTGCAACACTCACTACCGTGTTCCAAACTGCCTCTGGAAGCAAAGTCAGCACAATAACTGTTCGTCGGGAGCTTCATGAAATGGGTTCCATGGCCGAGCAGCCACACACAACCCTAAGATTACCATGCGCAAATGCCAAGTGTCGGCTGGAGTGGTGTAAACCTCACCGCTCTGGAGTGATGAATCATACTTCACCACCTGGCAGTCCAACGCCGAATCTGGGTTTGGCGGATGCCAGGAGAACGCTACCTGCCCGAATGCATAATGCCAACTGTAAAGTTTGGTGGAGGGGGAATAATGGTCTGGGGCTGTTTTTCATGGTTCAGTCTAGGCCCCTTAGTTCCAGTGAAGGGAAATCTTAATGCTACAGCATACAATAACATTCTAGACGATTCTGTGCTTCCATCTTTGTGGCAACAGTTTGGGGAAAGCCCTTTCCTGTTTCAGCATGACAATAACCCTGTGCACAAATTGAGGTCCATACAGAAATGGTTTGTCGAGATCAGTGTGGAAGAACTTGACTGGCATGCATAGACCCCTGACCTCAACCTCATCAAACACCTTTGGGATGAATTGGAACGCCGACTGCGAGCCAGGCCTCATCGCCCAACATCAGTGCCTGACCTCAATGCTCTTGTGGCTTAATGGAAGCAAGTCCCCGCTGCAATGTTCCAACAGTGGACACTACGTTAAAAAAAAACTAGAAAACAACTGCAATGGACAATAGAACTAACCCTGCATAAATCAAGCTCAGCTCTGTTAGTTCTTTTATCCAATCATAGTTGTTGTCTATTTTTTTTTTTACAATATGACCTGATTAGAAACATCTGGTCCCATCATAGCCCATATAAAACCATTTTACAACCATTTATTACCATGTCACGCCCTACAGCTAGGGTTCTGAGTTTTACCTGGTTATGTTAACCTACCAGATTAGGGGAAACTCTGGGCTCCAGGAAAACACTCCTGTGGTACCGCCTCTGAAATCACCACACAATGTTACAAATTAAGGAACATATCCTATACGTATAAGTTCAATTTGTACTTACGTTACTCAGCATTTTTACTAACTATGTTGAAATGTTGAGATAGTATCGACGTTAAAAAAAATGGTGGCAGAGATGGGCTTCCATAGTTTTTAACCATTTTTCTTTTCAAAAGGACACAAAATAGATAGGATGAATGGCAATGCTAATGGTTATATTTCCACCTACCCTGATGAGAGGGGAGGAAGGAAACAAACAGCTATATAATGTTGTATAAAATACCTACAATTTGCCTGCTTGTTCATGCTTCTCTACAACTACATCACATGTCCTTAACCCACCTGTTGTTACCTGTTGGTAAGACTTCTGTGGCAAAACCATTAAATGGTAGGCACAATCCTGCAAGAAAGAGAGGTAGAAGGAGGAAGAAACAAGGCGAGGATGACTAAGTATAATTATTGTTGTACGTATGGGTGAGGAATGGAGAGAAGACACTAAATGTTCCCCAGACTTCTGTCTGAGTGACACACACACACACGCACGCACACGCACGCACGCACGCACGCAGGCCTAGACTATTGTCTGTCTGTGTGTGTCGCTTTCCCTCGTTATCAGGCCTCATTAGGAGGAGATACTGAGCCACACAGAGAACTGTTCTTCTCTTACACACACACACACGCATACACACAAACACACACTTTTTTTTTCCCAAGATCCATGTTTTTGCTCTCCGTTCTTTTTGTCATCAGGTGTTATTATAGTTATATGATAATAAAATAAATAACTTAAAATAATTGCAATAATAGTAATTTACAGTAACTGCATCTCAATTGCCCAATTCATTCACTAAACAATTGTGGTCAAAACAGTTTAGGGACATAGTTGTAAAATAAATGTATGCATAATTATAAAGGTATTAGTACATTTAATGGCTTTAATAACTTGTTTTTAAATGCAGGTTTTACCTCTGTATCCTCCGAGATTTGTATCTCTCTCCATGACAGGCGTAATCACACCTCTGCATGTTTAAAGTTTATTGACTGAGATGGGAAGCTGGTGGGAGGCTCTGGGGAAATACATATTGATGATGACTCTTTTTCATCAATTGCCAATCGTTCTACCTCTATCCCTCTTTCTTTAGATATGACCACTGTCAAGGGAGCGAGGGAGAAGCCCGCCAGAGAGAAAAAAAACAGAGAAGGTAAAAATTGTGCCTAACAAGCGTTAAGCTTTCTCGCTATCAGCCTACTGAATATGTCAAAGTCTAGAAAGTATGACAACGTGAGACTAGATTCGGATGGAGTGTTAAGAGAAGGAAAAGGGTGGGTGCGGGACTAAGCTAGATTGGGTTACTAGGGCTCCAATGGGGTAATGTTTGAGGACTTAACATGTGCAGTCCAGTCCTATCCAATACAGGTATGTGTTGTGTTAAATGGTGTGTCAGTCTCATTTTGTGGCTTGGGGAGTCTGCCAGTGCCATTAAAACCATTAGAATTCTAGAACATTACAACATAATAGAACACTCCTCAGAGCTCTAGAGGCAGTCTCAGTCACCGACAGGACAACAGATAGATAATCATGGCCAGCAGTGAGAGGCAATATAGTCCGAATTGGATTTTTAGGGGCTGTTAAAATATTACTGAGCTCATTAATATTGAAATTTGCATATGTCTCTGAGCTGTCTGTCTCTTTCTCACTCCCTCCTTCTGTCTTTCTCCCTCCCTCCCTCTCTCTCCCTCCCTCTCCCTCTCTCTCTCTCCCTCTTTCTCCTGCTCTCCCGCTCTCTATCTACCCTTACTTGTCCTTGTTAGATTTGTATTTATTGTGAGAAGAGTTCTTTTTTTTGTGTTATTGAGCAGTGTGCATCCATGCTTCTGGTAAGCAGAGGTGTGAACAGGACATTCCATTTACTGTAGCTAGGGTCGGGAGACATTTTGAGTTGTTTGTTTAATCGGCCTCATATCGTGGTGCAACAAGGAGAATCTCTCTCTCTCGCTCTCTCTCTCTCTCTCTCTCTCTCTCTCTCTCTCTCTCTAACCAAGGATTTAGGCTCAGTCGTTTCTCTCCTCTTTGTCAAAAGAGAAAGGGCAGGAACCTATTTTATGGTCACATAACTCATGGAATATTTCTCGCATTTGTCTGTGTGTGCTTTCTTGAATACACTACCGTATCACGATTTGAATTTAGCCATTGTGAGAATGCAAGGCTCGTTTAATATTTAATTGAAGACGATATCAGAACCTCAATTTCAAAGAAGCAGGCCACAGAATGCAATAGTCTTACAACTTGCATTGTAAAGACAAAATATACAAACCTGCTTGACGATACAGCACGAGGTAGATTTCAGCGAGAACGTTCCGCATATTAGATCAGCATCAGTGTGAGTTCCAGTCTGAGGGGATGTACGGATGGTGTTGGAGAGATGGGTGAAGGGGATGGTGAAGGGTGGAGTGATAACATCAGAAGGATGGTTGTTGGATCCCCTAGAGGCAGGTCACAGCTTGATGTCTGATGGCCACCACTGCTACTCCCTAGGGTCCCACTCCTCAGCAACAAAGCTACCCACAGCTCGACCCACACTACCACTAAACACAGATCCAACTATCTAATCCTCATCCACTGCCAGGGGGACAGATAGCAATCAATCTGGGGGTCATTAGGATACAGAGGATACAATGGCTTCTACAGGGTTGTTTGAGGACAGGCCAGAACGGCACACAGACATGCACGCACACACACACACCAAACGACGGACAGGAGAGAGTTATTACTCAATATAACGATTGTGGGAGCTGGGGTGAGAAAGAAACAGAACGTGGGGCATCTATACTACAAGTGGTTAGTGACAAAAGAAAGTAAGGAAGGAAGGCATGACCTGACCTCCAAATAAAGATGGAGAGGATGTCTTGCCTAACTTTGATATGGTGTTAGTTAGAAATAGGGTCAATACCTCCCAGTTTGGTATGGCCTCTCAACAATGAGATCAACGGTATGGAAGGAAAGAGAATTCTTAAGGCAGGAAAAGGGAAGGTATACACTTGCCCGCACAGCACGTGTGCGTGTTTGTGTGTTTGTGCGTGTGTGTGTGTGTACAACATGTTTGTGCTGTGCTGTTCCATTAGACTCTGATTAGGAGGCCTGATGCAGAGTGACAGTGTGCAGATTGAGTTGCACAACCATTCTCATTCTCCCTATTAATAATACCAGCTACATGCCCTGCCCTGCTCTCTCTCTCTCTCTCTCTCTCTCTCTCTCTCTCTCTCTCTCTCTCTCTCTTTCTCTCTCTCTCTCCCTCCCTCCCTACACACTGCCGGCCCAGACCACATTTATTAATCACTATTTGTCACCTGTCCAATGCTCCACCCTCTCTCTCACTTTCACTCTCTCTCTCTCTCTCTCTCTCTCTCTCTCTCTCTCTCTCTCGGTCTCTCAGTCTGTTTTTTTAACTCCTCTTTCTTCAATCGCTCCCTGTCTCCCTCCTGGTCTGTCCAGTTATCCCTTGCTTTCCCCCTCTTCCTCCATTCCAAGCTCTGAGACATGGTCAGGCATACTGAGAGATGTTCTACTCTCTCTTTCTCTCTTTAAGTCCACATACATTTTTGGTTAAAAAAAAGAAGAATCTTTCCTATTTATATCATTTACGGCCGCATTGTCTTTACAAAAAAAGTCTGATGTATAATGAATACTTATATACTTACTCCCACAAACGTATTATACATATGAACAACAACTTACAGACGCACACAAACAATGACTACATCTCACCTGCCCCAGACCCACATGATCACACCCCCATTCCTAGTGCCTGCATTATTGTTTGCCACTTGGCCTTAAATTGTACTAATTTGCTTTTCTTGGTCTCCCATTCTATTTCAATATTTCAATAATAAATCTTTTTCTTTTTCCATTATGTTAATGATGGCAGATTGATTGATTTCCAGGTTGTTAGTAGACGTTTTTCAAGATGAGTGATGAGAAGAGAATCGTCCAGCCCATTGGGTGTCTCACTACACCCCCATATGACACTACACCACCATATACCATGTCTTGAAATATGCAGACAGACGGAAATAAAAGTATGTTTACGTTGTAAAACTTATGACGGACAACTTTCTAACGCCGCCCATAACTTTTAGACTTTATAGAATTCCCAGAATGCATGGATTAACTGAGTCATTCTTAGTTTTACACTTAAGACATGACTCTGCCGTTGTGCTGGAGAATTTTTGAATTTTGTCTCTTGTATAATAAATTCTATACATTAGTTTATACTGGATTACGCATACATTTTCCTTAACTGTAATTTTGTTAGTTATGCTTCAACATTCCTTCAATCAGTTATTTTGAAGTCTTGGTTCCAATAGTTTATATTTCTTTCTAAGAGATTGTCAGTTGGAAATGCTCTCTGCAAGGTTTTGTATATCTTACCTATCATATGAACATTTTATGGCTCAAATAATATACCCTCAAGGAGGACCGACTTTAGACATCAGTGGAATGTCTGGTGGAATTAGAGTATGATAGCTACGGAGATGGAGAAAATTCTGGCGTTTGATTGCAAATATGCAGAGGGAGTTGAAAAGAGAACACACAGAAGGCTGTTTATAAAACACCTGTCTCCGGATTACATCTTCAAACTAAGGGCAACCATGGCAGGGAGATGCATCCATCCATGTAAGATAGTCTAGCTAGCTACATTTTCAGATAGTATCTAATGTTGTCAAATTGTCGTTTTCATTTAAAGTTTAAGGTTACTGTTTATCAACTTTCAAAGCAGAATTACTTTTCCATTGTTCCTCAACTGTAGTGTATGAAATACTGTACAATTTTCTAGTGCTGTTTTCACCCGTGTTTTGTGGCAACCGTTATTGTTCGCACATTGGTACTGTTACTTGCGCTATTTTCTTGAGTAAAATGCGTTGTTCACACATCTCTGCTCTCCTGCGCCTGACTTCATGCACCAGCTACACCCACCGCCTGACAGCTACCCACTACTGACATTTTTATGATGTTCATTTTGAAAATCAGTAAAATTCAAATTAGTCAAATAGGTTAAAGGATTTGGACAAGGAGTGGGCACACTAATAAGGGTTTGGTCTCAGAATGGAATTTAATAGGATAATGATACTGTATTTCGGGAACACTACTAAAAGTTCTGTATACGTTGTATTTTTTCACTCGATTGATCCACTCTAAAATGATCTCCCCAGTCACTAAGTTTATCTTTGTCATAGACTAGAAACAACTCTGGTGTATATTTAAAACTGTTCCTCACTACTGTACTCAAGTCGTGGCATAAAGTAGAGGAATTTTGTATGAGCAGTTTTTAATTGGATTCCACAAGCCAAGAGTTCTGACTGTGGTTTTCGTTGTGTGAATGCGGGTGAACTCAGATTCAGAGAATGAACTTCATATGATGAAGACGAGGCCGTGCTTGTATCAAACAGAGCTGATACCCATAGAGCCATTTGAACTCTGCCCACATAATCTGTGTCCCTTGATGTGTTATATGAAGCTTCAAGGGGAACTACAGGAAATCCTAGCATGTTGGATGGAAACCAACAGACAGACAGAAATCCACATGCGCCTCACACCCGTCACATGGTGAGGGGGTGAGGGAGAAAAGCCGAGAGAAATGTAAAAACAGAGAAATGAAAGGAGCCATGGAATGAGAGGTCGTGTAAATAGCTGGAGGGAAGGATGGAACTTTGTGTTGGAATTAAAGGATGGGATGTAAGCTTTGGTATCCAGTGAGACCTGCCAGTAGGTTTAACATGGTTTGGTAGGAGGGTCGATAAACTGACAGTCATTCATGTCCACAGCACAATCCCAATGACAAAACGGCTGATTTATAAAGGTGGAAATACACTGAATATTCTCATTCTACCTGGGGGTTTGAGTAGCACTCTTTAATTAAGAACTCAGGAACCAATAGCCTATGACAATCTTTCACATGTCAATCAAATGTGTGACACACCTTTTCTATGTCAGCTTCCTCCAAAGCATTGTGGGTAACATGCATAGCCATCAAATGTCATTCAGAGGTGTTTGTTTGGTAAAAGCCTGACAGATGAGAGAGGAGAGACAAGCATGTTGTCAGTTCTAATTCTACATGGGGAACCTCACAGCGCTCTAGTCTGGGGAGTAGCGCACACACACACACCTGGGGAGTGTGGGGGTTTTCCGACATGCCCCTCATTGGGGAGGTGCTGTGTTGAGCCTGTGAGCGTCCTGGAGTGTCCTGGAGCCCCCTGGAGCGGCAGAGTTTGATCCAGCTGCTCCAGCTGCGGCACCAAACTGCAGGCATAGAGATCTGCAGGCAGACAGGTCTCCACCGGGGCTCTCCTCCAAATGCCACAGTGACTCACCCTCCTCTGCCTCCACAGACAACACAACATTATCAAACCTGGCAGCTCTGAAAGCGCTCCACACCATCCTGCCCTGTGTCCCAGAAAACACGTGAGAGAGTATTGTGGCTATTAGGGATGGTCTGGAGTAAGGATTTTCTATTCCCACAGGACGTCTTATTTCATATGAAAGGTAACAAGCCTGTTTTGATTAGGAAATACAGCTTTTAGTCACAGAAAGAGATAAGCGACTCACATAAATAAATATAGTGCATTCGGAAAGTATTCAGACCCCTTCACTTTTTCCACGTTTTTCTAAATTACAGCCTTATTCTAAACAAGATTAAATCGGGGGGGTTTCTCCTCATCAATCTACACACAATACTTTGTAATGACAAAGCGAAAACAGGTTTTTGGACATTTTTACAAATGTATTATTATTTTATTTTGGTATGTTTTATTTAAGTAAGTATTCACACCCTTTGCTATGAGACTCGCAATTGAGCTCAGGTGCATCCTGTTTCCATTGATCATCCTTGAAATGTTTCTACAACTTGATTGGAGTCCACCTGTGGTAAATTCAATTGATTGGACATGATTTGGAAAGGCAAACACCTGTCTATATAAGATCCCACTGTTGTCAGAGCAAAAACCAAACCATGTGGTCAAAGGAATTGTCCTTAGTGCTCCGAGACAGGATTGTGTGGAGGCACAGATCGGGGGAACGAACGGGTACCAACACATTTCGGCAGCATTGAAGGTCCCCAAGAACACAGTGGCCTGCATCATTCTTAAATGGAAGAAGTTTGGAACTACCAAGACTCTTCCTAGAGCTGGCCGCCTGGCCAAACTGAGCAATCGGGGGAGGAGGGCCTTGGTCAGGGAGGTGATCAAGAACCCAATGGTCACTCTGACAGAGCTCCATAGTTCCTCTGTAGAGATGGGAGAACCTGCCAGAAGGACAACCATCTCTGCAGCACTCCACATATCAGGTATTTATGGTAGAGTGGCGAGACGGAAGCCACTCCTCAGTAAAAAGCACATGACAGCCCGCTTGGAGTTTGCCAAAGGGCACCTGTTTTTACATTGTTACATGTTACATCATTTGGTCTGATGAAACCAAGATTGAACTCTTTGGCCCGAATGCCAAGCGTCATGTCTGGACGAAACCTGTCACCATCCCTATGGTGAAGCATGGTGGTGGCAGTATGCTGTTTGGATGTTTTTCAGCAGCAGGGACTTGGCGACTAGTTAGGATCGAGGGAAAGATGAACGGAGTAAAGTACAAAGAGATCCTTGATGAAAATCTTTTCCAGAGTGCTCAGGACCTCAGACTGGGGCGAAGGTTCACCTTCCAACAGGACAATGACCCTAAGCACACAGCCAAGACAACATAGGAGTGGGACAAGTCTGTGTAGCAACACTCCAACTTGACATAGCTTGAGAGGATCTGCAGAGAAGAATAGGAGAAACTCCCCAAATACAGGTGTGCCAAGCTTGTAGCATCATACCCAAGAAGACTCGAGGTTGCAATTGCTGCCAAAGATGCTTCAACAAAGTACTGAGTAATGGGTCTGACTACTTATGTAAATGTGATATTCCCGGTGTTTAAAAAAAAAAAAAAAAAGTCTATAAACCTGTTTTTGCTTTGTCATTATGGGATATTGTGTGTAGATTTATGAAGGAAAAAAACGATTTAATACAGTTTAGAATAAGGCTGTAATGTAGCAAAATGTGGAAAAAGTCAAGGGGTCTGAATACTTTCCAAATGCACTGTACAGAAGATATACTCACACGAGTGCACACACACACACACACACACACACAGTCTTTCGCTGAGAGCTGAAAAAGTGCTTGCTGTGAATCAACTGTAAACAAAAAGGGTGATCTGAGACCATAGTTGTCATCTCACAGCTTCAAGAATCAATATAGCCCCACTTTCACACTCTGATCCCCCAGCACGTGTGGAGCACTTTTGGCGGCGGCTGGGACCTGCAGAGAGGCCTGGGAGGGAGAGAGAGGGTACACACTATCTTCAATGTCCTCTCATCTTTACCAACTGACGTCTTACATTTGTTGTACATTTATTGTAGAGTAAACATAAGCCTAACCCCTTTGCTGCATTTGAATTTTGTTACAATAAAACAAATCTGTTGCCTCTCTCTTCTGTTATTCTCTCTCTTCCCGCCTTTCTGTCTCTCTCTCTCTCTCTCTCTCTCTTTCTCTCTTTTCTCTCTCTCTCTCTCTCTTTCTCTCTCTTCTTTCTCTCTCTCTCTCTCTCTCTCTCTCTCTCTCTCTCTCTCTCTCCATCTCTCTCTCTCCCCTCTTCATTCTCTCTCTCTCTCTCTCTCTCTCTCTCTCTCTCTCTCTCTCTCTCTCTCTCTCTCTCTCATTTGTAATTCTGTGCAGCCTTTGCCTTTCTTATTAGGAAGCATCTCCATGGTTGAAATTCATTCCCGCTGCCTCTCTCACTCCTCTGCACCCAAGTAGTGCACAGCTTCCCCACCCTGTTTTATTCCATCCATTATGTCTCTCTCACATTCCATCTTTCTCTGTCTCTCTCCCTTATTGACTTCATCAGGTTCTTTCCTAACTGGTGGAAGAGTGAAAGCAGTTTAAAACAGCGGAAGAGAGAATGAAAGAGGCTGTAGGAGAGAGAGAGAGACAGAGATAGAAAGATGGTGGGAGAGAGACAGATAGAAAGAGAGTGAGATAGAGGTGCGTTGGGGTGGGTTTAGGGGGAAACGCTCCAGTGCTTGGCTGACAAACAGAAGGTCCCTCCAGAGCAGAGCAGATGAGAAGAGAGGAGTGAAAGAAACGGGTGCGAGAAAAGAGAAGGAGGGGAGTTTGATGTGAGCATTCAAACCCCTAACCTCCTTCGCTCTCTTTCCCCAACAGAAAGAAAATCTATGGCTGCTTTCTTAGTATTCCTCCCATCCTCTAGTGAAGCCTCTACGGAAGGAGAACGCAGACAAGCGGATTGCTGGTGAGGCCAGGGCCGGCTCTAGCTTTTTGGAGGCCCTAAGCAAGATTTGGTTGGGGGGCCCCCCACCTCATGGCAAAAACATTTTGTGGCCCCCGTCTTGAAGGGGGAGAGAAAATGTTGTGTTTTAAAGTTTTAAAGTTTAAAATTCTACACATTATGTCATGGGGCATAAAGAAAACGTTGCTGTTTGAAAGCTAATTTCCTGCAATTCTACACATTTTGTAATGACTTATGCCATGTTAATATGATCTGAGTGAGAATGACTAACATATTCAATGGGGGCTCCTCTGGAGGTAAGGGCCCCTGTGCACAAGCCCTTCATGGCTGGTTGGTATTTTGTCCATGATTACTACAAGTTTAGATAGCTGGCTAGACCAACTACCAATCTAAAAGTTTGGGCACACCTACTCATTCAAGTTTTGTTTTTGTTTTTTTAAGCTATTTTCTACATTGTAGAATAATAGTGAATACATCAAAAATATGAAATAACACATATGGAATCATGTAGTAACCAAAAAAGTGTTCAACAAATTTTAGATTTTAGATTCTTCAAAGTAGCCACCCTTTGCCTTGATGACAGCCTTGCACACTCTTGGCATTCTCTCAACCAGCTTCACGAGGAATGCTTTTCCAACATTCTTGAAGGAGTTCCCTAATCTTGAAGGAGGTGACTTGAAGGAAATCTTGCACCATCCCTACAGTGAAGCATGGTGGTGGCAGCATCATGCTGTGGGGATATTTTTCAGCGTCAAGGACTGACAGACTAGTCAGGATCGAGGGAAAGATGAACGGAGCAAAGTACAGCAAGATCCTTGATGCTGGAGCAAAGGTTCCCCTTCCAACAGGACAATGACCCTAAGCACACAATCAAGACAACACAGGAGTGGCTTCGGGACAAGTCTCTGAATGTCCTTGAGTGACCCAGCCCAATCAAACATCTCTGGAGAGACCTGAAAGTAGCTGTGCAGCGACGCTCCCCATCCAACCTGACAGAGTTTGAGAGGATCTGCAGAGAAGAATGGGAGAAACTTCCCAAATACAGGTGTGCCAAGCTTGTAGTGTCATACACAAGAAGGCCCGAGGCTGTAAATAATCGCTGCAAACGGTGCTTCAACAAAGCACTGAGTGTCATGTTCTGACCTTAATTCCTTTTTTATGTCTTTGTGTTAGGTTGGTCAGGGTGTGAGTTGGGGTGGGTAGTCTATGTTCTATTTTGTTATATTTATGTGTTTGGCCTAGTATGGTTCTCAATCAGTGGCAGGTGTCGTTCGTTGTCTCTGATTGAGAATCATACTTAGGTAGCCTGTTTTCCCCATTTTAGTTGTGGGTGTTTCATTTCTGTTTAGTGTCTGTTCACCTGGCAGAACTATTTAGTTTTCTCTTCGTTGTTATGTTGTGTAGTGTTCAGTTTTTCAATGAAAATATGACGAACACTTACCACGCTGCATTTTGGTCCTCCTCTCCTTCCACCAACGAGAATCGTTACACTGAGTAAAAGGTCTGGATACTTATGTAAATGTGACATTTCAGTTTCTTTTTAAATATATAAATTACATTTCTAAAAACCTGTTTTTGCTTTGTTGTTATGGGGTATTGTGTGTAGATTGATGAGGGAAAAAACTATTGAATACATTTTAGAATAAGGATGTAACCTAACAAAATGTGGAAAAATTCAAGGGGTCTGAATACTTTCCAATGGCACTGTATATATTGTGTCGGGGGCCCTCTAGCGGCCAGGGGCCCCAAGCAACAGCTTACATCGCTTATGCTTGGAACTGGCCCTGGGTGAGGCCCAGGCCAGCCTTGTGTGATGCTGCTGGGTGGTGTGGTTGTGTGTGTGACAGGTGTTTGTTCAGGCCTGACAGGGCAGACGGGAAGACTAGCGACTTGAAAGCTCCTCACCAGGGACTTGGGCTGGACAAGTACTCCCTTTACCTCTCCTTTCCGCTCATCTCACTTATCACCGGTCCTGCTCTAGTCCTGTACACTGTTCTCATGCCAATCAGATCAACATGAACAGTTAGAATCCCATCAACAATTCTGTGATATATTCACTTCTGATTTCTAATACTCGGTTGAGGTGCATGTCATCTATTGTCTTCTTTATAAGGGCAAATGGCATAGAAATGCTATCCCATCAATCATCTCTACCACGACTTCCACTAACCAGACACACAAAATCTTTGTCCGTTCCTCTTTCTCTCCCCCAAATTGTTCCTCGTCTGTAACGTGGGGCCTGGTAGTCATGCTTCCCTGATCATTCCAAAGGTCACAGCTTGTAGCCACGGTCATTACTTGTCACTCTTCTCTCCCTCCCTCCGTCCCTCCCTCCCTCCATCTCTCCCTCCTGAAGACACTCTCTGTCATGCATTTCGTTCCTTGGCTCTGGAAGACAGATCAAAGTGACATACTTAGTTGGGCTTTGAAGGTTACGAGAGGAGAGAGTGAGAAGTGATCCAACTACAAAATGAGCAGAATGTGTGGAGTGGACAAGGGAGGGAATGGATGACGCGCGGAGGCAGACAGGAGAGTCAAGGTGATCAAGGTTTGCTCTCAATGGAACCTTGTTAAAGTGTTCGTTTAAGTGTTTCAGTGTATCAGACAATTACAGTTTTCACTGATGCTCCGTCTATTGGCGTCTAAGGATTCATCATTCTGAAGCAGTTAGAGGAAAATATAATTGTTGTTCAGCACTAGTCCAATCAGGGTTCTTTATTGGCCTGAATTGTGTTACTGCGGGAGGAACCAAATGAAAAGGAGGCACTGCAGACAAGTAACTGTCTGTCATATAACCACAGAAACAATCGGAAAACAAAGCTACTTTAACACCCTTTTTTAATTGAAACTAGCTTGATTGAGGGGATGAAGGGAAAAACTTAAAGAGACAGGGATGTGAACACAGGCAGGTGTTGTGTCATTTCATCAACCAGGAGAGGTGAGGTGAGGGGGTAATCATGGCAAAACTTTAATCAGATCAGATCAATTATTCATGTTGAGGGGCCTGGCGACGCGCACGCCCTTGCACACAAACGTACACACGACACACTGGCACACCAACGCACACACACACACACACACACACACACACACACACACACACACACACACACACACACACACACACACACACACACACACACACACACACACACACACACACACACACACACACACACACACACACACACCCCTGACAGGCAGACTGGCTAGAATGAATAATGCAAGCAGCATTTACACTGGGAAGTCCATCTCTGATCCCTAATCAGCCAGTTCAGGGAATGACAATTAGACAGAGAGGAAATGTCTCCTGATAGGAACAGGATGAAAGACAAAACCCTGAAGTAAATATGGGTCTAAAATCAGCATTCCCTACTACACAGTGCCCTACTTTTAACTTTGGTCAAGCAGAAAAGTACTGAGACAAAATTAGTGCACTAGGGAATAGAATGTCATTTCAGACCTTCTGAAAGGTGTGCCGTCCAACATAAGTACTTGGTGGGCTTTATGTCGTGTCGTTAGCATACTCTATACACAACAGGGATGAATTATCAGAGAGAGAATCAAACAACATCAACCACAGTGTTTTTAAAAGCAGTGTATTGAACATGTTAGGACGACTGAGGACGTATGACTCCAAAAAGTAATTGCAAGTACGCTGAACAAAAATATAGATGCAACATTCGATCTTGCGTTCGATCTTGCAACCTTTCGGTTACTGGCCCAACGCTCTAACCACTAGGCTACCTGCCGCCCCTATGGTGGTCACACCAGACACTGACTGGTTTTCTGATCCACACCTTATTTTTCTGTAAGGTATCTGTGACCAACAAATGCATATCTGTATTCCCAGTCATGTGAAATCCATAGATTAAGGACTAATGAATGTATTCCCATTGACTGATTACCTTAGAGTTTATATATCTCAGTAAACTCCTTGAAATTGTTACATGTTGCATTTATATTTTTGTTCAGTGTATGAACTTATTGGTGTGAAGGGAGGGAAAAGACAGACAGGGGGGTTGGGGGAGGCAGGAAGAGGGGAAGACGGAAGAGGACGACGAGGCAAGGAAGGAGGGGGAGAAGGGATATACATGCAGTAAAAAGGAGAGTGTCATTGTTGGCTGCCACCATTTATCGTTAAATCCCAACCATAAATCACCAAATAATCCCTCATGTCCTCCTCTTCTTCCCGATGCCCTTGGTACCACCACAGCATCAGGTCAAACCACTGGCCATTGAGGCACTTGTCCGTTCCACAGTTTGGGCTGTCGTTACATCATTTTTATGTCCAATATTTTGAGGTGCACTGATGATGTTTTGCTTTTTTCAGTTCTTCCCTTGTTTTGTTTTTTGTGGACCCTTTGAAAACGTACTCAAGTTCCTTGGATGAGAATCACTAATGGCTGCATCAGTGAAGCACACAACGTGTCAGGGTACAATAGCAGACGGTGGAAGAAAACAGTACATGCTGTACATTCCCTACAAGGCATCGCTAGTGATCCTGCATGTCAGAGGCTGCATTAACAAGGCAACACTGTCTTGACATCTCCATGGAAACGATCCATTGCATTACTGATACCCAATTCACCTGTGTTCTCTTTACATTCCATTAAAGCTTCAGATATTTGAGAGACACAGGAAGAGTAGCCTTCTTCCTAAACATTTGACATCTTTACATACATGGTTACAATAGAAAGACACAGCATATTGATACATAATAGCGTTCTACGGGATTTAGCCTCACCAATCAATAGTATTTGTCAATATAAATCTTATGAGGATAAAGTGCATGGATGGTTGCATATACACTATAGTAATGAAGAGGTTTATTCGTGTGGTAGTTTCAGGGAAACAACTGACTAACAACGCTTCTAAACGATCATTAAAACACAGAATAATACAGTTAGCATGCATAGTTTATAAATTATAATAACATCAATTGTTATGTTATTTAAAGAGTCCAATATGTCACGTTTACGTGCTTAAATCTGTTGATTGTGTTTGCTGGACAGCACTGTCTATCCTTGTCATGTCCCGGTCCCAGCTGAGGTGTAGAGGAGCGATGAGCGCTCTGGTCCGATGATGTACGGTGTCTCACTTTGACAATGATAGAAAGGTAGCGCAGGTCAGATGGACGGAGAGAGGGATCAGTTCTCCCCTCTATCCTCTACCTCTCCATGTCTCTCCTGTCATCTCTTGATGATGATCTTTATCTACTCTCCTGAATGGTTTCTAATGTCTCCCTCTCTCTCTCTCTCTGTGTGTGTGTGTGTGTGTGTGTGTGTGTGTGTGTGTGTGTGTGTGTGTGTGTGTGTGTGTGTGTGTGTGTGTGTGTGTGTGTGTGTGTGTGTGTGTGTGTGCGCATGCGTGCGTGTGGTGGGTGGGTGGGTTTTTTATTACAGGCAGGGATTAGCATCGACTTGGGGGACGTCTATGAAAATGTCATTGTTTAGTTGTGTTTTTGTTTTATGACACTGTTTATACAGTGTGGATGATTGTTGATACCCAACGGGGAGAGAGAGAGAGAGAGGAGGAGAGAGATAAATAGAGAGAGAGAAAGAGAGAGGAGAGAGAGAGAAAAAGAGAGTGTGTGTGTGTGTGTGTGTGTGTGTGTGTGTGTGCATGCGTCCATGTGTGGGTGAGAGAGTTACAAGTGTGTAGGTGCATGTGCATGGAGCGTATGTGCCTGTATGAGCGAGTGCGTACGCACATGCGTGTGTGCATGTGCTTCCGTCTGTCCGTGTGTGTGTGTGTGTGTGTGTGTGTGTGTATGGTCATTGGGGAGAGATTTCTGTCATCACTTTAGAAGGCTATGACCCCAGAACACAGGGCACTGAGCTGCTGTTTTATTCAGTCCATGTCTCACCCCTCCGTGATTGCTGGGAGCTGACTGACTGACATTTGCACATGTAAATCGGTTCCGTCCCCTCCCCCCCCCCCAAAACATACGCTGCTTAAGGAAAACAGTGGAGGGACCATGGTCTCTATGTGTGGAGGTGGTGGGATGGAGTGTGTGTGTGTCTGAGAGAGAGTGTGTGTGTTTGTTTGTGTGAGTGCGTGTCCTTATGTGTGCACGCACTCACGTCCATCCGTGTGTGTGTGTGTGCACGTCCGTCCGTGCATGTGCGTGTGTCCATCATGTGTCATGGTAGCTCCTAGGGTTTCAAATTCTGTCTGGCTCAATATCCCGCTCTGCTCCAGTGGTCAGTCTCCTCTCTGTCTCCTCACGAGCATCTCTGTCCCTTAGAGGCAGGCCAGGCTGGAGGAGCTGCCACCTCAACTACTACTCTGCATCTATTTCAGGTGCACTCGCCTCACCTCTTCTCTTGGCGCCACACTCACCAGACACCTCCTCCTCTCCCCCTCCTCCTCTCCCTGGGCTCAGGTGGGTATGTGATTGACAGCTGTCTTCTCAGTCGAGGCAGGAGAATACCACCAGCTGTCTCGGACTCAACAACAGAACAACAGAACAACAGTAGTTCTCAGACTGAGCCAGTGTTTTCTTTTTATCGGCTGTTAATTTGGAATGATCTCTCACTAACACCTCTATAGTTCAGGCTTTCCCAGAATGATCCATGGGGCTTCTACGGTTACAGAGATTCACAGTTTATATAAACCAAAATTAGAAAGTAGCTGTTCTTCTTCGATCCATAGGGTTTCACAACATCATGTTGTGGTGTCCCCCTGGGTTTGCGGAAGCCTTTAGCATTTTCAATGAAATCTATCATTCAAATGTACAGTTCCAGTCAAACGTTTGGACACGCCTACTCATTCAAGGGTTTTTCTTTATTTGTACTATTTTCTACATTGTAGAGTAATAGTGAAGACATCAAAACTATGAAATAGCACATATGGAATCATGTAGTAACCAAAAAAGTGTTGAACATATTTAAGATTCTTCAAAGTAGCCACCCTTTGCCTTCATGACAGCTTTGCACACTCTTGGTGTTCTCTCAACCAGCTTCATGAAGTAGTCACCTGGAATGCATTTCCATTAACAGGTGTGCCTTGTTAAAAGTTCATTTGAAGATAGCCCTATTTGTTATAAGACCAAGTCCATATTATGGCAAGAACAGCTCAAATAAGCAAAGAGAAACGACAGTCCATCATTACTTTAAGACATGAAGGTCAGTAAAATCCTGAAAATGTCAAGAACTTAAAACATTTTCTTCAAGTGCAGTCACAAAAATCATCAAACGCTATGATGAAACTGTCTCTCATGAGGAGTGCCACAGGAGAGGAAGACCCAGAGTTACCTCTGCTGCAGAGGATAAGGTCCATTAGCGTTAACTGCACCTCAGATTGCAGTCCAAATAAATGCTTCACCGAGTTTAAGTAACAGACACATCTCAACATCAACTGTTCAAGAGGAGACTGTGTGAATCAGGCCTTCATGGTCGATATGCTGCTAAGAAACCACTACTAACGGACACCAATAAGAAGAATAGACTTTGTTTGGGCCAAGAAACATGAGCAATGGACATTACACCGTTAGAAATCTGTCCTTTGGTCTGATGAATCCAAATTTGAGATTTTTGGTTCCAACTGCCGTGTCTTTGTGAGAGAGACACAGAGTAGGTGAACGGATGATCTCCACACGTGTGGTTCCCATCATGAAGCATGGAGGAGGTGGTGTGATGGTGTGGGGGTGCTTTGCTGGTGACACTGACAGTAATATATGTAGAATTCAAGGCACACTTAACCTGCATAGCAACCACAGAATTCTGCAGTGTTCCATCTGGTAGGACTATTTGATTTTCAACAGGACAATGACCCAACACACCTCCAAGCTGTGTAAGGGCTACTTGACCAAGAAGGAGAGTGATGAGATAATGATCATCAGATGACCTGGCCTCCACAATCACCCGACCTCACCCCAATTGAGATGATTTGGGATGAGTTGGACCGCAGAGTGAAGGAAAAGCAGCCAACAAGTGGTCAGCAGATGTGGGAACTTCTTCAAGACTGTTGGAAAAGCATACCAGTTTAAGCTGGTTGAGAGAATGCCTAGAGTGTGCAAAGCTGTCATCAAGGCAAAGTGTGGCTACTTTGAAGAATCTCAAATATAACATATTTTGATTTGTTTAATACTTTTTTGGTTACTACATGATTCCATATGTGTTATTTCATAGTATTGATGTCTTCACTATTATTCTACAATGTAGAAAATAGTCAAATAAAGAAAAGTAGGTGTGTCCAAACTTTTAAACTGGTACTGTATGAAGTGCTCTGTTTAAGTGCTCTATGGTAGAACATTAAGCTTTGAATAAGGTCTAAAGCAGCAGTTGCTAAAATAACTCCATGTTTGATAACCATGGCACTGGCAGCAAATTCAGTCATGCCCAAAACAACCCTACTGCTTGATGAAGACAAATGTGCAAACCCAGGTTGGCAGGATTGCTCTCTCGCCGAGCGTGCTCGGCTACAGTTGGGAGGGCGGAACCATAGCGTTGTGATTTATAGTTTTGTGTTGTCCCTGGTCGATGGATCACCACTCTCTGCTGCCTCCTAGCCACCAATGTAATTACAGTGTGTATCTATTAGAATAGAAATGTCAGGAATCCCAAGCACGTACACACACACACATGCACACACAGTCAAGGCACCAACCACCATAATTACCTTGTGTCTATTAGAATAGTGATAGTCATACTACCCAAAGCACATCACTGAGAGGTGAGGAGAGGGGGAGGGGAGGGAGGAGAGGAGGGAGAGGAGAGGAGAGAGAGAGAGAGGAGAGGAGAGGAGAAGAGGAGAGGAGAGAGGAGAGAGGGGAGAGGAGAGGAGAGGAGAGGAGAGGAGAGGAGAGGAGAGGAGAGGAGGAGAGAGAGGAGAGGAGAGGAGAGGAGAGGAGAGGAGAGGAGAGGAGAGGAGGGAGAGGAGAGGAGAGGAGAGGAGAGGGGAGGGGGAAGTATCACTTACCGGTGTTGTTGTGTTGTTATTCAAACAGTGTACTCTGCAATAAAATGATAGAGAGAAAGAGAGGACTCCACTTTAGGAACTACAGAAGATGTAAAGGTAAAGGTCAAAAAGAAGAATGGTTAGAAGTAGTACTGGAGGGAGTGGGAGAGGTGGAGTGAGGAGTAGTGAAAAGGCAGAGAAAAGGGTAGGCTACAATATTGTGTTTCTAATTGGAACATTCATTTCACAACAAATCTTAACAGTCTTTCTTTTCATTTTGTCAAGCAAGCCCTATATTCCAAATTGATGCACAATATCTAACAGTCCTGAGAATATCTGTGCTTTAATCCGTTGTAAAGGTTACATGAATATGTGCAATTGATTGAATTGGAGGTTCCAAGAACATACAATAGCTGGTCGTTAGACATCAAGGCATATTGAAAGCTGCTATTCTTCCTCCAATACCTCTCACATCCTACTACAGGGATGAGCCCTAGTATAAAGTATCTGTATCACAATGGAGGAGCTTATGCCACTGGGCCCAGTCAGTGACTGTGGACTTGGAACCTTGTAGCATCACCTAGTGGTCAAACTGACTACTTTTTGCAACAACAAAAAAATGTCCTGTAGGCTTTTGCTTCTTGGTGGATATTCAAAAGATGTTCTTACATTCTATTTAGACCATTGAAATGGAAAGGCGATCTAAACTCGTATGATGAGTGTTCTGTTCTGACCTTTCAGGTGATGAAAGGCCAGTGACTGTATGCCTCAGTAAGCAGAGGTCAGTGTCCTTAAACAGACAATTAGCCTTTGGGTGTAAAGACCCTCACTGTGCAGGAGACAGGAAGGGTTACTGCTGAAGAGAAGAGGCTAATAATGGCAGAGCTGGTGAAGCGTAATTTCTCACAGCCTCATTCTGGCGAGAATGACTCGTGAAAGCAGGATATTGGACTCAATGTTTTGGGGCTGATACCAGGAATGCACCATGGATGTCCACTGTACTCAGTACTTACTTAACACATGTATGACATAGGAAAGGTGGGGAGGGGGTTGCACTATTGAACTGTATAACTCCCCAACAATGCAGCTGTGTTGAATCTGAAGTGTGCAGCATTCTGACCTTTCGTCCTCAGGTCAAGAAGACCCTCCAATAGGTCAAGAGGGAATCTCACCGTAATAAAAAAAACACAGGACAGATTCAGGTGGCGAGAAAGAGGATGTCAAGCAAAGAATACAGAGTAGCGTTCACACGGATAACATAGCTCGTTACGGAAGTATCCGTGTCTCCAACTGCCCTTTCAGTTGCTTGTGTGCATTATTGGTGTGTATGGCTTATTAAGGGTAGCCTAGGGTCTAGGGTGGGTAGCTCACTATAGAGATATTCATCTTAAATAATTTTTTAGAATACATGTTTTTTTTTCTCCACTCCAGATACAAACGTATACATATGAACAACAACTTACAGACGCACACAAACAATGACTACATCTCACCTGCCCAGACCCACATGTTCTCACCCCCCAGCCATAAGCGCCTGCGTTATTGTTTTCCGCTTGTCCTTAAATTGTACCTATTTGTTTTTCTCGGTTGCCCATTTCAATATATACTTTTTTTTTTTTTCCATTATGTTAATGATGGCGGATTGATTGATATCTAATTTGTTAGTATACGTTTTTTTTCTCAAGATCAGTGATGAGAAGAGAATCATCTAGCCCATTGGATATTTCACTACGCCCCCATATACCATATATTGAAATAGGCATTCAGACGGATTAAAAGTATGTTTACATTGTAATACAGTAATACAACTTTCTATCCCAATGACTTATTTTGCCCTTTATAGCATTCCCAGAATGCATGGATTATTGAGTCATTCGTTTTACACTTAAGACACGACTCTGCTGTTGTGCTGTAGAATTTGTGAAAAGATTTGAAATCAACATTTCGTGATATCTTGGTCAGTCCAAAATTACTACATTTTTTCATTTTCTTCAATGTTGTTATAGTGTTCTTAACTATGAAGTTGTTCATGTTCTCAGCTTAAGCCTTTGAAGATAGACAAATAAAAAAATATTCTCGGGTTGAGCATGAGCATCTTCAAATATGTACCCATTGTTCCTCTTTACTGCATTTAACAATATGTCGCAAGTAAAAGCCTTGGGTGCCAGGTTGATACAATACCATGTCTGGAAGGGTAAAACCACCCTCAGACTTAGGAAGATGTCAAACTTTCCATTTTATTCTATGCATTTTATTTGCCCACGTAAAGTATGTTATGAACGAGTGTACTTTTTTAAAGAGAATGTCTGTGGTGGGGTAATTGGTATTACCGAAAGTAAATACCAAAACTTTGTCGGCCATGCCATTCTATAGAGTTTTTTTCTACCTGTGAGATTTATGGCAAGATTATTCCATTTTATTAGATCTGCTTTCATAATGTAATACAGTTTTCTTTATATATGACTCTATATGATATTGATATGACTACCAGGAAATGGAGCTATTGATCGGGTCAAGAAGAAGAAGCAGGGGTTTACCTTATACTTTCCACCAGAGCGAGAGAGGATACACATTTTAGTCAGTCAGAGAACAAACATTTGTCAATAGATTACACACACTGGACTGAGGCTTTTTCCCAATAGACATCAAATCGCATGCAATGATGTACACAAATTGTATAATGCCAGGGATCCTAGTAGGTCACACTTTTTAAATGTTTTATTCCAACCCAGTAGGTGGCACCATTGAAGTTGTTGCCAACAACGGTTAACACCACTGAAGAAGAACAGCTGAAGTCATCTTGTGGTATGTGCGTATGAAATAAATAATGTTTCCAAGGTATTTACTTGCTAATAAGTATATCGCTGGTGTGGTATTTTTTTCTGTTTAATTTGCAACATACACATATACATCAATGGCACGAATGTCTTCGACTTAGCTTCCATTTTAGGCCCTTTTGACAGCTTGCTAGCTGTTGTTGCTGTATCACTATAGACAGCAGTTGTAAATGAATTTGTTTATTTCAAAATGTAGCCAGAGAGAACATGTGGGAGACAACTTAATGGAATGATATGTAGTATCAAGCTATGTAACTAACATGTAACTAAACTAACTAAGATTTGCCATAAAGAGTGTGTTTGTGTGCCCTCTTCCTCCTCATATAGGGTAGTGTTCTTCCTCCAGTCCAGGGTAAGGAGGTTGCTACCTGGCGGGTCTGTCTGTTAGTATGTCGTCCAGGAGAGAACAGACTTCCATGTCCCTTTTAGTCGGCCTGCTGGTTGTACTGCTCAGTGACGCCATCTCCTTTGCACACGCTAGTAAGGTATATCAATTCCAGGACCATCAACTCTGGTGTATTCTAGCCCAGATCCGTTTCTGCTCTCTTTCCAATTCCATTGCCATAGCTGGCAACTTTTGAAGAAAGCTTGTGTGATAGCTTGTGTGATATTTGCAATGTGGATTTCATTGCCCAATGGCACAACCCCTAGACGGGGGTCTGGGGGTCCTGTTGTAAAAGCTCATTTCCTGCAATTCTACATATTCTGACATGGTTTAGGCCTATGACCAGAGTGGAAGATAATTTATTTTAGGACAACTGTTACGTTGAGTATGCACATTATTATAATATTTTTTAAATAATTATCTGGCTGTTTGACACTTTATTCAGACAGTAATTAAATGAGATGGGGAGACAGGAAAATGGGAAGGTTGGATGCAGGGATTGGTCCCTGTTCTCATGTGGAAAGTTGTATCTGACATGTGCCGGCGAGTGTTACCACTACACCAAAACTCTGTACAGTAAATACTAATATTAATGGTCTATGGCAGTGGGGAACCAAATCATAAGATTGTATTCTCCTTGTCCATAGACTGCTTTCAAGGTAAGGGCACAAACATTTTGTAATTTAGGTAAACTATCTCTTTAAAATAGGGCTGAAAATCCTGCTTGCTCTCCAGGAGGGTTGGCCACCCCTAATGTTTCCCCTGGGTGTTTGAAAATGTTCTTGTTATAACAATTAATTTCTCAAAATCACCCAACCTTCAATAAAAGTCTAATGAATTTCATTATTCAGGTGGTTTATTCCTTCTAGTTTAATATCATTGTCATCGTCTCACTCTACATAGATGCAATATGTGTTTTATGAGTTGTGAGTCCCCCCTAAAATGTCTCAAATGTTATTTGGTTCCTGGAGCATATAATATCCGGTGACGATTTGTATGACTCAATCAAAACGGTCCATTAATGGCTGAAAAAGACATGATTTAATATGATTAATTTTCAAAGACCCAGCAGTGTTTTCAAAGACACAGCAGTGTTTTGCTGACAAGCACACGCATCAACCCTATATTTTAGCCCATTGTTAAGCAGGAGAATTGTTCCACTGATCAGACTAAATGAAGTAAATAGATAATAAAAACTCATGAAAACAAGATTACATAAATCTACACCCTAACCAAATAATGTTTATATTTATTGTCCCCTCTGTAGAATAAAATCAGGTCACCCTGCCCGAAATTCCCTGCTAAAACATACTGTAGGTCTGTCTGCTGCTGCCTTTTTGTTGGCACAGCCTAAATGTCAATCACCTAACCAGGGGACTAATGCAAGTGTGGATTTAACATGCTGTCAAACGGCTGCATTCTGCAATAGAGGCGGGAGCAACAGCAGCCTCATTTTGTTGGCATTGTACATTAAACAGCTCTACCGTGCTACTATTGTTTTTACTTATATAAGCTCAGTGGATCAAGTTCTCTCTTTCCATTCAGTTCCACTCTAATCTTGAGGGGCGTTTCTCTAAAACATGCATCCAATCCACTTGATCCCTAACATAACGAGACCAATCCTATGCTTCAATGTTCCGCGGTTCACAGTGCTGTGGCAAGACAGGACGATGTTAGAGGTTCTGCTCGTGATGCTAACCTGCAGGCGCAGATGCTCCGATTTCAAAACGATTTGGAGCACAGTTGAAAAGTTAATGCGCTGACTATAATGGACGAATTAGGAAAATAAAAGCAGTGCTTTTCAATTACATGAGATATTAGAGATGTGCCATGAGAAGGAGGGTCAAACGCATGTGTCTCACAGCCAATGCGCGAGAGTTGGCAGCTCTGCATTGCTGTGATGGCCTACAGCGTTTGGCGTGACAAATGACAATGACAGCAATGGCGTTGACAAGACAGCACAAATAGACCTGGTATAAGCTAGTGTATACTGCTACTACTGTCATTTTTTTGATAATGCACATGTCACTGTATAGTAATAAAGATCTTCTCTATATTCTCAGAGTTTTGAAGATGTGCGCTGCAAATGTATCTGTCCACCCTACAGGAACATCACCGGACACATCTACAGCAGGAATGTCTCCCAGAAAGATTGGTGAGCAATTGTCTAGTGCATTACATGTGCATGCACATAATGCTGAATTCACAGTCTAGTCTTCCAATCTAGGGGTGGTGGATTTCAAGTTCCATACCAAAAAAACAACCATCCTAGACCAACTTTACTCCACACACAGAGATGCATACAAAGCTCTCCCCCGCCCTCCATTTGGCAAATCTGACCACAATTCTATCCTCCTGATTCCTGCTTACAAGCAAGAACTAAAGCAGGAAGTACCAGTGACTTGCTCAATACGGAAGTGGTCAGAGGACGCGGATGCTACACTACAGGACTGTTTTGCTAGCAGGAGGGACTGGTGCACTTCACAAAATAGATGGCATCGTGAGGGGGGACAATTATGTGGGTATATTGAAGAAACATCTCAAGACATCAGTCAGGAAGTTAAAGCTTGTTTGCAAATGCGTCTTTCTAATTGACAATGACCCCAAGCATACTTCCAAAGTGTGGCAAAATGGCTTAAGGACAACAAAGTCAAGGTATTGGAGTGGCCATCACGAAGCCCTGACCTCAATTCTATAGAAAATTTGTGGGCAGAACTGAAAAAGTGTGTGCGAGCAAGGAGGCCTACAAACCTGACTCAGGGTAGTGAGGTCTGCACAACGCATCACCGGGGGCAAACTACCTGCCCTCCAGGACACCTACACCACCTGATGCTACAGGAAGGCCATAAAGATCATCAAGGACATCAACCACCCGAGCCACTGCCTGTTCACCCCGCTGTCATCCAGAAGGCGAGGTCAGTACAGGTGCATCAAAGCTGGGACCGAGAGACTGAAAAACAGCTTCTATCTCAAGGCCATCAGACTGTTAAACAGCCACCACTAACATTGAGTGGCTACTGCCAACACACTGTCAATGACACTGACTCTACTCCAGCCACTTTAATAATGGGAATTGATGGGAAATGATGTAAATATATCACTAGCCACTTTAAACAATGCTACCTTATATAATGTTACTTACCCTACATTATTCATCTCATATGCATACGTAGATACTGTACTCTATATCATCGACTGCATCCTTATGTAATACATGTATCACTAGCCACTTTAACTATGCCACTTGGTTTACATACTCATCTCATATGTATATACTGTACTCGATATCATCTACCGTATCTTGCCTATGCTGCTCTGTACCATCACTCATTCATATATCCTTATGTACATATTCTTTATCCCCTTACACTGTGTATAAGACAGTAGTTTTTTTTTTGGAATTGTTAGTTAGATTACTTGTTCGTTATTACTGCATTGTCGGAACTAGAAGCACAAGCATTTCGCTACACTCGCATTAACATCTGCTAACCATGTGTATGTGACAAATAAAATTTGATTTGATTTGATTTGATTTAGTTACACCAGCTCTGTCAGGAGGAATGGGCCAAAATTCACCCAACTTATTGTGGGAAGCTTGTGGAAGGCTACCTGAAACATTTGACCCAAGTTAAACAATTTAAAGGCAATGCTACCAAATACTCATTGAGTGTATGTAAACTTCTGACCCACTGGGAATGTACTTCCGGCGCCGACAGAGATGGCCGCCTCGCTTCGCGTTCCTAGGAAACTATGCAGTTTTTTGTTTTTTTACGTGTTATTTCTTACACTAGTACCCCAGGTCATCTTAGGTTTCTTTACATACAGCCGAGAAGAACTACTGAATATAAGATCAGCGTCAACTCACCATCAGTACGACCAAGAATATGTTTTTCGCGATGCGGATCCTGTGTTCTGCCTTACAACCAGTGTAACCGAGTGGATCACATGCAGAGACCAAAAAAAAAAACGACTCAGAAAAAGAGGGAAACGAAGCGGTCTTCTGGTCAGACTCCGGAGACGGGCACATCGTGCACCACTCCCTAGCATTCTTCTTGCCAATGTCCAGTCTCTTGACAACAAGGTTGATGAAATCCGAGCAAGGGTAGCATTCCAGAGGGACATCAGAGACTGTAACGTTCTTTGCTTCACGGAAACATGGCTAACTGGAGAGACGCAATCCGAAGTGGTGCAGCCAACGGGTTTCTCCACGCATCGCGCCGACAGAAACAAACATCTTTCTGGTAAGAAGAGGGGCGGGGGCATATGCCTTATGACTAACGTGACATGGTGTGATGAAAGAAACATACAGGAACTCAAATCCTTCTGTTCACCTGATTTAGAATTCCTCACAATCAAATGTAGACCGCATTATCTACCAAGAGAATTCTCTTCGATTATAATCACAGCCGTATATATCCCCCAAGCAGACACATCGATGGCTCTGAACAAACTTTATTTAACTCTCTGCAAACTGGAAACGATTTATCCGGAGGCTGCATTCATTGTAGCTGGGGATTTTAACAAGGCTAATCTGAAAACAAGACTCCCTAAATTTTATCAGCATATCGATTGCGCAACCAGGGTGGAAAGACCCTGGATCATTGTTACTCTAACTTCCGCGACGCATATAAGGCCCTGCCCCGCCCCCTTTCGGAAAAGCTGACCACGACTCCATTTTGTTGATCCCTGCCTACAGACAGAAACTAAAACAAGAAGCTCCCACGCTGAGGTCTGTCCAACGCTGGTCCGACCAAGCTGACTCCACACTCCAAGACTGCTTCCATCACGTGGACTGGGAGATGTTTCGTATTGCGTCAGACAACAACATTGACGAATACGCTGATACGGTGTGCGAGTTCATTAGAACGTGCGTTGAAGATGTCGTTCCCATAGCAACAATTAAAACATTCCCTAACCAGAAACCGTGGATTGATGGCAGCATTCGTGTGAAACTGAAGGCACGAACCACTGCTTTTAATCAGGGCAAGGTGTCTGGTAACATGACTGAATACAAACAGTGCAGCTATTCCCTCCGCAAGGCTATCAAACAAGCTAAGCGCCAGTACAAAGACAAAGTAGAATCTCAATTCAACGGCTCAGACACAAGAGGTATGTGGCAGGGTCTACAGTCAATCACGGACTACAGGAAGAAACCCAGCCCAGTCACGGACCAGGATGTCTTGCTCCCAGGCAGACTAAATAACTTTTTTGCCCGCTTTGAGGACAATACAGTGCCACTGACACGGCCTGCAACGGAAACATGCGGTCTCTCCTTCACTGCAGCCGAAGTGAGTAAGACATTTAAACGTGTTAACCCTCGCAAGGCTGCAGGCCCAGACGGCATCCCCAGCCGCGCCCTCAGAGCATGCGCAGACCAGCTGGCCGGTGTGTTTACGGACATATTCAATCAATCCCTATACCAGTCTGCTGTTCCCACATGCTTCAAGAGGGCCACCATTGTTCCTGTTCCCAAGAAAGCTAAGGTAACTGAGCTAAACGACTACCGCCCTGTAGCACTCACATCCGTCATCATGAAGTGCTTTGAGAGACTAGTCAAGGACCATATCACCTCCACCCTACCTGACACCCTTGACCCACTCCAATTTGCTTACCGCCCAAATAGGTCCACAGACGATGCAATCTCAACCACACTGCACACTGCCCTAACCCATCTGGACAAGAGGAATACCTATGTGAGAATGCTGTTCATCGACTACAGCTCGGCATTCAACACCATAGTACCCTCCAAGCTCGTCATCAAGCTCGAGACCCTGGGTCTCGACCCCGCCCTGTGCAACTGGGTACTGGACTTCCTGACGGGCCGCCCCCAGGTGGTGAGGGTAGGCAACAACATCTCCTCCCCGCTGATCCTCAACACTGGGGCCCCACAAGGGTGCGTTCTGAGCCCTCTCCTGTACTCCCTGTTCACCCACGACTGCGTGGCCATGCACGCCTCCAACTCAATCATCAAGTTTGCGGACGACACAACAGTGGTAGGCTTGATTACCAACAACGACGAGACGGCCTACAGGGAGGAGGTGAGGGCCCTCGGAGTGTGGTGTCAGGAAAATAACCTCACACTCAACGTCAACAAAACTAAGGAGATGATTGTGGACTTCAGGAAACAGCAGAGGGAACACCCCCATCCACATCGATGGAACAGTAGTGGAGAGGGTAGCAAGTTTTAAGTTCCTCGGCATACACATCACAGACAAACTGAATTGGTCCACTCACACAGACAGCATCGTGAGGAAGGCGCAGCAGCGCCTCTTCAACCTCAGGAGGCTGAAGAAATTCGGCTTGTCACCAAAAGCACTCACAAACTTCTACAGATGCACAATCGAGAGCATCCTGGCGGGCTGTATCACCGCCTGGTATGGCAACTGCACCGCCCTCAACCGTAAGGCTCTCCAGAGGGTAGTGAGGTCTGCACAACGCATCACCGGGGGCAAACTACCTGCCCTCCAGGACACCTACACCACCCGATGCTACAGGAAGGCCATAAAGATCATCAAGGACATCAACCACCCGAGCCACTGCCTGTTCACCCCGCTGCCATCCAGAAGGCGAGGTCAGTACAGGTGCATCAAAGCTGGGACCGAGAGACTGAAAAACAGCTTCTATCTCAAGGCCATCAGACTGTTAAACAGCCACCACTAACATTGAGTGGCTACTGCCAACACACTGTCAATGACACTGACTCTACTCCAGCCACTTTAATCATGGGAATTGATGGGAAATGATGTAAATATATCACTAGCCACTTTAAACAATGCTACCTTATATAATGTTACTTACCCTACATTGTTCATCTCATATGCATACGTTGATACTGTACTCTATATCATCGACTGCATCCTTATGTAATACATGTATCACTAGCCACTTTAACTATGCCACTTGGTTTACATACTTATCTCATATGTATATACTGTACTCGATATCATCTACTGTATCTTGCCTATGCTGCTCTGTACCATCACTCATTCATATATCCTTATGTACATATTCTTTATCCCCTTACACTGTGTATGACAGTAGTTTTTTTTTTGGAATTGTTAGTTAGATTACTTGCTCGTTATTACTGCATTGTCGGAACTAGAAGCACAAGCATTTCGCTACACTCGCATTAACATCTGCTAACCATGTGTATGTGACAAATAAAATTTGATTTGAAAATTTGATTTGATTTGATTTGAATGTGATGAAAGAAATAAAAGCTCAAATAAATCATTCTCTCTACTATTATTCTGACATTGAAAAACGAGTTTTAATGACTCCAACCTAAGTGTATGTAAACATCTGACTTCAACTGTATGTGAGAATGCTGTTCGACTACAGCTCAGCGTTCAACACCATAGTGCCCACGAAGCTCATCACTAAGCTAATGACTCTAGGACTAAACACCTCCCTCTGCAACTGGATCCTGGACTTCCTGAAGGGCCACCCCCAGGTGGTAAGAGTAGGCAACAATACGTCTGCCATGCTGATCCTTAACACTGGGGCCCCTCAAGGGTTTGTACTTAGTCCCCTCCTGTATTCCCTGTTCACCCATGACTGCGTGGCTAAACACGACTCCAACACCATCATTAAGTTTGCTGACAACACAACAGTGGTAGGCCTGATAACCGACAACGATGAGACGGCCTATAGGGAGGAGGTCAGAGAACGGGCAGTGTGGTGCCAGGACACCAACCTCTCCCTCAATGTGAGCAAGACAAAGGAGCTGATCGTGGACTACAGGAAAAGGCGGGCCATACAGGCCCCCATTAACATTGACGGGGCTGTAGTGGAGCAGGTTGAGAGTTTCAAGTTCCTTGGTTTCCACATCACCAAATAACTATCATGGTCCAAACACACCAAGCCAGTCATGAAGAGGGCACGACAAAACCTTTTTCCCCTCACGAGACTGAAAGGATTTGGCATGGGCCTCCAGATCCTCAAAAGGTTCCACAGCTGCACTTTCGAGAGCATCCTGACCAGTTGCATCACCACCTGGTATGGCAACTGCTCGGCATCTGACCGTAAGGCGCTACAGAGGGTAGTGCGACCGGCCCAGTACATCACTGGGGCAAAGCTTCCTTCCATCCACGACCTATATAATACGCGGTGTCATAGGAAAGCCCATAAAATTGTCAGAGACTCCAGTCACCCAAGTTATAGACTGTTTTCACTGCTACCGCACGGCAAGTGGTACCAGAGCGCCAAGTCTAGGACCAAAAGGCTCCTCAACAGCTTCTACCGCCAAGCCATTAGACTGCTGAACAACTCATAAAAATCGCCACCAGACAATTTACATTGACCCCCCCCGTACACTGTTGCTTCTTGCTGTTTGTTTGTTACCTATGCATGACTTCACCCCCACCTACATATACAGATGCCCCTAGCCTGTATACACTGCCTCGTTATTGTTATTCTTATTGTGTTACTTTTCATTATTACCGTACTTATAATATTAGCCTACTTGGCAAATACTTTCTTCTTGAACTGCACTGTTAGTTAAGGGCTTTTCACGGTAAAGTCTACAGTTGTTGCCTACACTTGTGGCAAATAAAGTTTGATTTGGTTTAAATGAATAGATTTCCATTTGTTGTTTATGGTAGTCATGGAAAGGCTCAACTAAAAATGTAGACTACATCTTGGCCCAGTCCATAATGTCATCTTGGATCCATCATAATATGTGTATTTTTCGGTCCCCAGTAAGTGCCTCCATGTGGTGGAGCCCATGCCAGTGCCGGGCCATGATGTGGAGGCCTACTGTCTGCTGTGTGAGTGCAAGTATGAAGAACGCAGCAGCAACACCATCAAGGTACTGAGGTCTGACCCTTACACACAGTCCATCAACTGGTATTAACTGATGTTGGGTGTGGTTAAATTCCACGTGCCCATAGGAACAATTTTGCCTCTTAAATAACTCTCCCGAGGTTAAGGGTCACCGATTGTAACTCAGCAATGGTGGAAAGTGACTTCTAAGGACTTACTGTCCACTTAACAGATGGTTTCTAGCCTTAAGTTATGTTATGGCGTGGGCTGTGGGAGAACGGAACAGAACAGCTTTTATAATACGTTTTTTGTTCTTTGTGTTTTTTGGTTAATGTTACGGACTCTCTGGAGAACGTTTCTGCCCCCCTTTTTGTGCACAATTGTCTTATGAAACCTTTAAAATACAGTCGTGGTTCGCTTTATGCTTTGAATCCAGCATTTCCATACCTGAGCAACCGAAGATTCCCAACTGTGGTAAAAACTGACAGGTGGTAATGCTAAAGAGGAAATGGTATAGCAGCATGGTGTTCAAAACCATGAGGAAAAGAATACATTCACTGACTATCCATACAGCATGTTCTGTATGTAAGGCCCGTATCTAATAAGTGTAAATGCCAGATAATGAGAGAACCAGATTGTACTGAAATGCATGTTTTTTACACCTTAATGTTTATCAGTAAAATTCATTACAATTTCATTATGGTATGTGATGGCCGAATGTTGTACATTATGGCTGGCTTACTGGCATCTGTAAGTGTAGTAGAAGGTTCCACTACTCAGACCACAGGTTACGCTGTGAGTGCCAGAGCGGAGCTTAGTGGTGCAGGTTCCCAGGTGGTCATCGAAGTTCAGGTCCTTCTCCCAGATCTCAAACTTCAGGAAAGCACTGGATGCCACATTCAGAAAGTTGAATATGGCACTCCAGGATGGGTTTTGAGTGTCCTTGTCATGTCATGCCACCGGATTCGCCACCACACCAAACCTTGACATAGGGGTCAGGGGTAATTACCAGCAGGGTCCCCTCGAAGGCCGCTAGCATAACGACCCGACGTTTGCACCATGGACGCCAGCCAGGATACAGAGAAACAGAATTCTCAAGGACAGGGAGAGGGAGGAGGAGGCCATGGGGACGGCGGGATGGCGGGGGGGGGGACGGGTTCAAACACGTTACCGTGACAACAGGATGACCCTACTTAAGCCACATGAGTTTCCCCCTCCCCAAAAGGATGATGATAATAATAATAATTTTGCTAGGTATCGTTAGCTAGCGCTAGTTGGCTGTACCTGAGCCAAAACTCAAAACACATTGATAATCTTGAGAATCGCTATACATATCGTATCGTCACCAAAGTTTTGTGATAATATTGTGTCACGAGTTCCATTTGCAATTCCCAGCCCTATACTTCACAGAGAAGAGTAGATGCAAGTGAATAAAAAGTCCACTACATTCCTAAAGAAAATATGTACTTTCTACTCAATAGATTTTCTCTGACACCCAAAAGTACTCATTACATTTTGAATGCTTAGCAGCACATGGAAATGGTCTAATTCACGCACTTATCAAGAGAGAATCTCCGTCCCTACTGCCTCTTATCTGGCGGACTCACGAAACACAAGTGCTTTGTTTGTAAATGATGTATTATTTATACTTTTACTTTTGATACTTAGGTATATTTAAAACCAAATACTTTGACTTTTACTCAAGTATGATTTTACTGGGCGACTTAGCTTCTACTTGTCATTTTTGGATGAATTTACTTGTCATTTTTGTCTCTTCTATGGATGAATAGACAGCATGTATGGCCTCGTGTGGGCGAGCGGTTTGCTGATGTCAACGTTGTGAACAGAATGCCCCATGGACAACAAACACAATTGCATTTTGTGGACGCCGATTAGAATGCACAGCGATACCGTGACAAGATCCTGAGGCCCGTTGTCGTGCCATTCATCCGCCGCAATTCATCACCTCATGTTTCAGCATGATAATGCACGGCAAGGATCGGTACACAATTCCTGGAAGCTGAAAATGTCCCAGTTCTTCCATGACCTGCATACTCACCAGACATGTCACCCATTGAGCATGTTTATGGATCGACAGCGTATTTCAGTTCCCGCCAATATGTGGAGATGTGTCACGCTGCATGAGGCAAATGGTGGTCACACCAGATACTGACTGGTCTTCTGATCCACGACCCTACCTTTTTTTTTTTTTAAGGTATCTGTGACCAACAAATGTATATCTGTATTCCCAGTCATGTAAAATCCATTAGGGCCTAATTTATTTATTTCAATTGACTGATTTCCTAATGAACTGTAACTTTAATCTTTGGAATTGCTGAAGATTGCGTTTATATTTTTGTTCATTTTAATTTGGTAACAGAATTTTGAGTTGAATCACTTAATTCCAAAAACATATATATTAGTAAAAGCACTATAACTAATTGGTAGGTCTACCTTTACTTGTTACATCTGTGAACTTTCATTATACATCTGTGAACTTTCATTATTGTTCACCTAATACCTTTTTTGTACCATTGGTTAGAGCCTGTAAGTAAGCATTTCACTGTAAGGTTTACTCCTGTTGTATTCTGCGCATGTGACAAATAAACTGTGATTTGATTATGCTCCCTCATGAAGGAGAGAAATGAGAAAATATCTTTGGTAACGGAATTTCAAGGCACAGGGCAATGTTTCTTAAACTTTCACAAGGTAAATCATTTCTCCAAAACTAAATATAACTGTTGATATTATTTGGCAGGGGTCTTTAGGTCGACAGTAATGTGTTTTGATGTATTTCTAATACTTATTAAGACTTTTTCTGGTCGATGTTTTCTAAACACCCCTTTTCCATCTGACCAGAAATCTAAGCCTTTGCTTGTTCTTAATATTTAGGATAGAAAATAGCTGCTCAAATGTATATATGCCTTAATTTCTAAAATAAATATCTGGACTCTTAACTTTAATTTGACACTAGATTTGACATGCTCCTATGCAGTTCACATGTTGGTGTTCATGGGTCATTTTACTTCTTTTTTTACATGCCATGCTTTTTTAGATACTGCATTTGCCAATAATGTTTATAATAAATGATATATTTATAATATAGAAGTAATGTGTGAAATATCCCTCTCCCTCTGCTTTTTTTGTAATAATACATATTTTCTTCTCTTTGTATTCCTGCATATGTTTTAATATTTGCCTTTGCATTTCAAAAAGCAGCCAAAGGCCTTGTTTTCCCGAAATGTAATCAAAGCTGCATTATATCCTCTGTCCCAGGTGACCATCCTCATCTACCTGTCAGTGGTGGGCTCCCTCCTCCTCTACATGCTGTTCCTGCTGCTGGTTGACCCTCTGATCCGTAAACATGACCCGTATATCCAGCCCCTTCACAACGACGAGGACTCTGAGGTCGGCCAACCTTTTAAATACACATAGGCACACACAAATGAATGAGTTACTTTAACTGTTTGAATTCTGGAAGGTCAGACATATACAGGAGCTCTTTTTCCAGTTATCCTTTGTAGAGTGTCAAGCTTTTTGCTCCTCCACACAGTCATCACACAGAGGGATCATAAACTCACATTACCTATCAATTAAGCTTCGTGCTTTGATGACTTTAGTTCTCTTTCTTGATACCGCTACGTTTTGTTGAGGTTAACCAGGGAAGGTCAACAGGTGAAGAACACAGGAGTATGTGTGACGTCTTGTGTCTGTAACGTCCTGTGTCTGTAACGTCTTGTGTCTGTAACGTCCTGTGTCTGTAACGTCCTGTGTCTGTAACGTCCTGTGTCTGTAACGTCTTGTGTCTGTAACGTCCTGTGTCTGTGTCTGTAACGTCCTGTGTCTGTAACGTCCTGTGTCTGTAACGTCCTGTGTCTGTAACGTCCTGTGTCTGTAACGTCTTGTGTCTGTAACGTCCTGTGTCTGTAACGTCCTGTGTCTGTAACGTCCTGTGTCTGTAACGTCCTGTGTCTGTAACGTCCTGTGTCTGTAACGTCCTGTGTCTGTAACGTCCTGTGTCTGTAACGTCCTGTGTCTGTAACGCCCTGTGTCTGTAACGTCCTGTGTCTGTAACGTCCTGTGTCTGTAACGCCCTGTGTCTGTAACGCCCTGTGTCTGTAACGTCCTGTGTCTGTAACGTCCTGTGTCTGTAACGTCCTGTGTCTGTAACGTCCTGTGTCTGTAACGTCCTGTGTCTGTAACGTCCTGTGTCTGTAACGTCCTGTGTCTGTAACGTCCTGTGTCTGTAACGTCCTGTGTCTGTAACGTCCTGTGTCTGTCTCCTGTGTCTGTAACGTCCTGTGTCTGTAACGTCCTGTGTCTGTAACGTCCTGTGTCTGTAACGTCCTGTGTCTGTAACGTCCTGTGTCTGTAACGTCCTGTGTCTGTAACGTCCTGTCTGTAACGTCTTGTGTCTGTAACGTCCTGTGTCTGTAACGTCCTGTGTCTGTAACGTCCTGTGTCTGTAACGTCGTGTCTGTAACGTCTTGTGTCTGTAACGTCCTGTGTCTGTAACGTCCTGTGTCTGTAACGTCCTGTGTCTGTAACCTGTGTCTGTAACGTCCTGTGTCTGTAACGTCCTTGTGTCTGTAACGTCCTGTGTCTGTAACGTCCTGTGTCTGTAACGTCCTGTGTCTGTAATGTCTTGTGTCTGTAACGTCTTGTGTCTGTAACGTCCTGTGTCTGTAACGTCTTGTGTCTGTAACGTCCTGTGTCTGTAACGTCCTGTGTCTGTAACGTCCTGTGTCTGTAACGTCCTGTGTCTGTAACGTCCTGTGTCTGTAACGTCCTGTGTCTGTAACGTCCTGTGTCTGTAACGTCTTGTGTCTGTAACGTCCTGTGTCTGTAACGTCCTGTGTCTGTAACGTCCTGTGTCTGTAACGTCTTGTGTCTGTAACGTCCTGTGTCTGTAACGTCCTGTGTCTGTAACGTCCTGTGTCTGTAACGTCCTGTGTCTGTAACGTCCTGTGTCTGTAACGTCCTGTGTCTGTAACGTCCTGTGTCTGTAACGTCCTGTGTCTGTAACGTCCTGTGTCTGTAACGTCCTGTGTCTGTAACGTCCTGTGTCTGTAACGTCCTGTGTCTGTAACGTCCTGTGTCTGTAACGTCCTGTGTCTGTAACGTCCTGTGTCTGTAACGTCTTGTGTCTGTAACGTCCTGTGTCTGTAACGTCCTGTGTCTGTAACGTCCTGTGTCTGTAACGTCCTGTGTCTGTAACGTCCTGTGTCTGTAACGTCCTGTGTCTGTAACGTCCTGTGTCTGTAACGTCCTGTGTCTGTAACGTCCTGTGTCTTTAACGTCCTGTGTCTGTAACGTCTTGTGTCTGTAACGTCCTGTGTCTGTAACGTCCTGTGTCTGTAACTTCCTGTGCTCTGTCTCCCCTCACAGGACATGCGGCCGCAGCCTGAGGGTGCCAGCGCTGCTCAGGGAGGCAGAAGTAACACCGTACTGGAGAGGGTCGAGGGGGCACAGCAGCGGTGGAAAAAGCAGGTCCAGGAACAGCGCAAGACTGTCTTTGACCGACACAAGATGCTTAGTTAAACCCCAATGGCTGGCTTCAGATCAGAGGCTAGTCACCTCCTGAGCTTTGTCCACATCTGCTGCTGTTATACTGTCATTAGCTACATCGTTGTTGTTCAGGATTTCAGTTCCTTTGCCATTTCAATACATTCCCAGCACCTTTAGGACAGCTTATGTACAGTAATGCTGTTTGGAATGATGGCTGGCTCAAATTGTCCTTTGTTTCCAAAATGGTGGTTGCAGTCATGACTCCAAAGCTAAAGAATACAGATGTGATAGATGTGTACCAAATGAGGAGTATAACAAAACAGCATAATGCAAGTTGCATCTTCATCTCTGCGTCATACACTGAGTGTACAAAACATTAAGAATACCTGCTCTTTCCATGACACCGACTGACCAGGGGAAAGCTATGATCCCTTATTGATGTCACTTGTTAAATCCACTTCAATCAGTGTAGAATGAAGGGATGGAGACAGTTTTAAAGAAGGATGATTAAGCCTCGAGACAATTGGGACATCGATTGTGTGTGTGCCATTCAGACGGTGAATGGGCAAGACAAAATATTTGTGCCTTTAAACGGTGTATGGTGGTAGGTGCCAGGCTCACCGGTTTGTGTCAAGAACTGCAACGCTGCTGGGTTTTTCCACACTTCACAGTTTCCCAAAGGACATCCACCCAACTTGACACAACTGTGGGAAGCATAGGAGTCAACATGGGCCAGCATCCCTGTGGAACGCTTTTATGCTGTTCTGAGTGCAAGAAGGGGGTGGGGGGTGCAACTCAATATTAGGAAAGTGTTTCTAATGGTTGTTATACTTGGTGTATATCGTTAAATGAAACTGGATATATTGCAATGACGTCGTAAAAAAAAAAAACCGCTTGAAAGAATAGGACTGATTCAGAATGTCTTAATATGCTTAAGCACCTTTTAAATAGATATATATTTTCAACCCTCATTGTAGCATTGTTGTGTTGTGAAGCTACCTCGGTACCTCGGGTTTTTATTAAGCCTTGTGATAATGATTCATAGTTTTGCTGACTTTGTTTTGAGAGGCTCTGAAGTGGAGACTTGAGTTTGTTGAAACCTCTGAGGTAGCTGAATGAATGGCTTGGCTTGAAAACGCTCTTTTATAATGTAGTTATTAAGTGTAGAATCACTGGTTAATGGTTTTTGGAATTACTGGACTGCCAAATGGCTTTGAATGATTCCGGAGTGGAATATTGCAGTCAGTTGGATTGCTTCTCACATTGTTAGCGAGGACTGATGCTCTGTGCTGTGCGTGTGCACTTTCCATTCACAAGGTGACGTTATGCTGGCCTGCTTTTACTCAGACATACATGTTACGGAATGATGATGTCTGTTGAAATATTATTTCTTAGTGTGTTTTTTAGCTGTTGTATTTAAATGCAGATGCACTCTTTTTAATTGACGTTGTTTTGAATATAATTTTCATAATGTGAAAATGATCGGTTGATTTTTAAGACATCAACTGATACGTTTGAATCGGTTATTACATTTGTTTGTTACAGTTGTCATATCTTGCACTGTTGAAAGAATGTCTGTTTGATGTAATTGTCTACATCATGCTTGGAAAACAATAAAAGAAAAAAAGTTCCCTTGGTTGAGCTTATATATCCTGTTGAAGTTGTTTGGTGAAATCTGTTTAAAGTAGTTTGAAGCCGCTTTTGTCTTCATTCATTATGTTAGAGACCTTGTTGTCACTTGCTTTGCTTACTGAAGCCGTATCCCTCGTCTTCTGTTGTGCTTGTATTACTCATGACCACTAGATGGCAGCACATCATTTTTTTATATTTTTTTATAGGCCTGTCTATGTTAGCTGGGCCTGGGGGGAGATACTTCAAAGAACAAAATGACCAACCACACATTTTGTTAACAGAACACTTAGCTTAGTCCTTTTTAACAACGTTGCAGTAGCTAGAGGACTTGTGATAAGCTATTACACAGCCTTTATGATTCACCTTACAAGTTTAAATTAAATGCTTGTGTGTTGTTTTTTTTGTTTGGTATAGGAAGTTAGAAGTTGTGAATGGTATTCTTTTGATGCAGTTTAGACATGCCACCTGCCCTATCCTGGAGAGGGGTTCTGTGGAATTATGGTGCCGAGATCAATGTCAAACAGGTAAATATGTTGTGTAACACTTCAGAGAAATCATGACAACATGAGAAGACTCTTAATCGTCGCTAATGGCCCTATTCCCTATATATTGCACTACTTTTGGCCAGATATTGCACTACTTTTGGCCAGGGTCCTGGTCAAAACTAGCGCACTAAATAGGGAGTAGGGTGGCATTTGGGATGCATCCTTTGTGTTCCTGCATGCCAACTCACTGTGCTGTTCAGATGAAGAATGTTTATACTGTAGACTAGTTTGGGTTGGTACTATGATATAAACACTCCTCCATCTGCACTGTGTCACAGAAGCACAACAAGTCAGCCTGCCCTGGCCACTGAAGGCAAGAAAGAACATCCACACCTCTTTTCCTCCCTCTCTCCTCCCTCTTTTCTCCTCTCTTCTTTTTCATGTGTTCAGACAATGCCGCTAGAGCTGCTACAAGTACCTCCTTCCTGGCCTCCCTCTTTCCTCTTCTTCATGTTCACAGATTAGTGTCTTCTTTAGATCTCTAGTCGGTAAGGGGACAGCTGCACACTTTCTCTGTCTCTCTTGGGTACAGGCTGTTTTTTCTGCTGCCTCAGGAGGACTTCCTCTATCACTGACTGATCGTGCTTCCCCCTTCATCCCTTGTGCGCACCGTCCCCCACGCCCTCACCCCCCAAAACCCCCTTCGCTACCCCTCTACTCCCCTACACCCTCCTCAGCCCCCCTGCTGTCAATCCCCCTACCCTCCACCTCCAGCCTGTTAGCCATCCCCAAGCATGGCTACAGTCAGTCCCCTACCCTCCACCCCACCCCACCCCTGCTGTCAGTCCCCCTACCCTCCACCTCCAGCCTGTTAGCCATCCCCAAGCATGGCTACAGTCAGGCCGTCGTTAGCGCTCTATATTTAAATCAGGGAGGCGGCCGGGCCAGCTGCTGTTCTTCAAGCAGCTCTGAGACAGCTCCTCTTAAGTTTTCCTCTCCTGGTCTGGTGCAGTTTACTCCTCTAACAGGAGCCTGGGCCAAGTGGATCGCTGTCCTCTCCCTGTTCCTGTGGCTCTGAGGGAGAGAGAGACAAGAGTCAGGAGGACAGAAAGAAGGAGAGAGAAGGAAGGGAGTGGAGGCAGAAGAGAAGAGAGCACAGAACTGATGACCTAATGATTGTGGAAGTTCTGGAACTTAAGCGGGGCCACAGTGGAGTCACTACACAAAGTTGTGTAGCAGATACAAACGTTTCTGGAATATTTGGTGGTGATTAGAGGAGAGGACGTATCTTCCCAGGATTTAGAAGCTTTGTCCCAGGCGGGACAGTAGGACAGTATGGCGTCCAGCGGTGAGCCGGCGATGGCTGCGTTGACGTCGTTCATCATGAACGAAGAGGAGCTGAAGAGGAAGCAGAGGGATAAGTTGAAGAAGATGCAGGCGACGGGGGGTAACCCTCGCCCCGCCCGATCCCTCTTCTTCTTCACTCTCAATAACCCCTTCAGAAAAGCCTGCATTAACATCGTAGAGTGGAAGTATCCTTTCAGGGCCCGTACAGTACACAGAAATGCATGCGCGCACACATGCACCCTGCGCTCTTTAACACAATCCTGACTCTTGCTCTTTGATTCTGTCGAAGAAATGTTCCATGTGACTTATTTAAGTGATAATGCCCGAGAAGTACAGGTGTTTGTTGGATATGTTGGCACGGGAGTTGTTAAGGCCCGAGACGAAGTCGGGTGTTATACTCTCTGTATGCTCTCTACTCATGTCATGCCTTTATTCTCTACAGAACATTTATGTGCTTGGTGGTTGAACCTTCTATTCTACAGTATCACTCTCGTTTGGACATTTCACAGACTTTAAATGTGTCACTTGCCAAATGTTTTTTTTTAGACCAAGTACATATGCAAAAGCAATCTGCCTGCCATGCTAAAAGTGTACGAATAGTTTAACAGGGAACTTCCCAGCTGGTGCATTTAGTTCCTAAGCGCAGCCATGTCTTATAATCCTCTTTCAAATCTCTGTTGAGTAACTGTTGTAGGTGTTAAAACATTTGTTATGCAGCCTGCCTGGGTTGCCCACCCAGAGTCTATGTGAAATATGTAACCCCAGTCTTTTCACTGTCCGAGAGTGCTTATCCACGGGTTAACCCTGCACGATTTAAAAAACCCAAAGGTTAATGAAGCCAGTTCATTTAGCGATTAGTGTCTGGCTGACTTGGCTGCTTTTATGTGGAAAGAGCATTGTTGAAATGTTAGGGCACAGTTAGCCCATAGATATATATTCTACCAGTATCATATAGTAGTAGCCATAATATCTACGGTATTATATACGGCATCTACTGTGTTATTGGGTGCACTTTCAAATTGCCATGGTCTGAGCTGAGGGGCTTTTCCACCCATTCTAGTTATTCTATGTCTACGACAGTCAGCTTGATCCTGAAGACAGGTTGTTGAAGGATGTTTTCCTACTCTGGGGGTTTCCCACCCTGTTTTCGGATCAGTCTCGTTTACTATAGCTGTCTGCTGGTTATACATTGGTAAAAACATTTAATCTAGATTTCATCTAGTATTCGTCGACACTATTTCTCCTGGCCAGAGGCAAAAGGACTTTTGATGGTGGAGATTGTTATTTCTTAGATCCACTGCTTGTGTCCATCATAGATTATGGTTTGTAAAATAATTTGCCAATTGACAGGATGACCTATTCATAGATTAAAGATGGCACCTACTTTTGTTTTTCTGCAGGCATTGTCGGTTGTTAGGATGAAGCATCCTCTTTGCATTCAACCATAAAAAGAGAGTTTGATTGTTTACACATCACTTTGTGCTCACAGAATCCAGGCCTCAGGTACTCGGAGCAGAAGAATGTTCTAGAAATAGAAGCTAAAAATATATGCTCTTTACAACACTTGTAAAAATGACTTTTCCCTATGTGCCAGACACAACGCCATGCACGAGACCGACCTTAGTAATGCATCATCATCATAGGCAACTCATTTGAGTTTGTGGGACTTATTTGAGTTTGTATAAAGTGTGTTTAAAGGGTTTGTAAATATTCTGGGCTGGTGGTCAGTAGTGCAGCTGTCCTGTGGCATCACACTGAGACACTGCTGCTGAGCTGGCAGGGGATTTCTGACATAGCTCCACTTAGAGGTGGGAATGAGCAGGGCGGGCAGGATTATGGCAGGTTCATGGTCCGTTTATATTCGTTTTTATTTTTAATTCAGTTTCATTTTAGTTCGTTTTCAGACCTGATTTGCTAGTTTTTATTTAGTTTAAGTTTAATGAAAAATATTTATTTCGTTTTTATATTATTTAGTTTCAGTTAGGGACAGAAAGTATACGTGGGAGGCTAGAAGCCATTGGTGTATAGTTTCTGTGTTTTTTGGGATGTCACTTTTTGCCACTGGGGACAGTAATACAAAAAATGATGGGTCAGGTCCAACTTTATATGGACAAAGTGATTGATGATTCCACACCATTAATTCCTATGTGAAGACTCAATGGCCCATTTGAAGCTCAGGAAGTCGGTTTTACTTTGCTAAAATGGTGTTTCATGTTGACATAAAATCTACAGTATGAAGATAGGCAGAAAATGCTTCCCCAATAGAAATCCCGGATCACACTTGTTTTCAAGGCGACGTTAGCTAGCTAAGCTCATGCGCAGAAACACGTCATCGGGTCTAACGGTCAACTCGCGTCGAACTGCGCATGTGCAGGCTATCAAATCAAAGGCACTAATTTGATATAAAGTTGTTTTTGACAAAAATGAAAAAATTTGTCCGTTTTTCACTTTCACCAAGTTGGAATAACAACATGTTCAACTACTTAAATGACATTGGCGCGAATCTGTTGTGCATTTTGATTTAGGAGGCTAGATTCAGTGCTGCGCCCTCACTGAGTATCTCAAGGCCAACAGGGTTAATACAGGCTGCCAGTAGCAACTCAATTACATTTAGAACTTCTTCTGCGTACGATTTTAAAATAATCGGTTCACAGACATGCAGACGCAAAACAAATTAGGAAATCACTTGACTGTTTTCACCATCAAGGTCGTATCTCAGGAAGCATCACAGTGAAATCCACAACAAGAGCATATCTCTCAATAGCTCAATGTTCCTGTCTGGTCCAGTCTCATATTTTTAAATATTAGCCCTGTGTGTATCTGCCTGGTTGTTGTCTTCCTGAGCCGTCCTCTCCAGACCCTTTGAGATCATCATCCTGCTGACCATCTTTGCCAACTGTGTGGCCTTGGCTGTGTTCCTACCCATGCCTGAAGACGACAACAACGCTACCAACACCAGCCTGGTGAGAACCTACTGACCTGATCTTCAGTTTGTGTGTGTAAAGCTGTTCTGATTGTAACATAATTATGACATGCACTGAGTATACCATACATTAGGAAAACCTGCTGGCCCGTGTTGACTCCAATGACCCCACAGTTGAGGCTACATTTGGGGGGGTTTTCCCAGTGGAGTGATGTCACATCAACATGCAGTAAGAGGGTATTTTGTGGCTGATGGCAACTAAGTCATGTTGAACAAACTTGACGGTCGTCAGTTGGACAACAACAGCTGTGTCCTTCTATCCTTAGTGTATGACTGGTAGGCTAATACATGGCACAAATGCTTGAAATCCAAGTAATCTCCTTTCGAAACAAACAAAGTGTTTGGTCATAGTCAGTTGGTCATCTCGGTGCTTCCCCTTTCGAGTCATCGCCAGGTCAGACTGTCCTGTCCAGTAGCTAACTGCTCCAGCTATAGTACATCGGCCCCTTGAGTCCCATCCTCATCCTCAACATGCCTCCAGAGCTAAGACAGTGCTATACGTAGCGCAACATGTGGAAATATACTGACAAGGAGGCAAGGGAATCAGTGAGAGGGTTTTAGTTTACATGCTGAAAGTTTTATATAGAGGTTTTCAGAGTATGAGGTTGAGATTTTGGAGCCTTGGTTTTTGACAGTGTCACACCAGCATGGTAAATGAGACCATGACATTAGTTTGGATATAGTCGCTCATGACAGACTGTTAGCTGGAGAGATTTGTTTCTGGGTTCCAAGATTAGCCAGGATGTGATTTCCGTCCGCATACACTGGACAACAGCCGCTCATCATCTTAACACCGCTACGCTATCAACTAGGCTGGGTGACAGTCTGAACTGCTCTCTTACCAGCTCAAATCCATAATGAAATAGACAGGCACCCAGGCTAAGTATCAACAGCACCTAATAAAATATCTGTCGATCAGATATAGTTTTAATAAATTGATCACACTCTACATAGCAGGTGACTCTTAATGTCTCCAACGTTTATCACACTCAGTGACTGTAAGGCAAGACAGGCGTTAGGCAGGTGTTCGCCCTCCCTAGCCTGGTCTGAGGAGCATCCTGAGGCTTTATATTTAGGCCTGTTCTCATAGGTGTGTGTTGATGTACTGATGTGGGTGTGGGAGTATGGTGCAGGCCATAGTTCTGAGTCGGAGGGTTATACTTGTACATAACCCCACAACCCAGGAGGTTTTTCCATACACTCACCCCATAATTTAGGGGATTTCTGAAGGACTATTTGAAAGAGTCTTGAGATAACTAGTCGATGATACTGGAGAGTGGCTATGTGTGTAAGGATTGTCTCCGAAGATCAGAGACAGGCTTTCAGATCAGGCACACAGAACATGCAATGTAAAATAAATCTAGTTGTTTCAACTCATTATTTTTAAGTAACTGGTTCTGCAGTTTTTTTTCTCAGCCCAAGTATTACCTGAATAACCCAAAACATTGGCCAAACAAGAGAGAACTATACTGAACAAAAATATAAACACAACGTGCAACAATTTCAAAGATTTTACTGAGTTACATTTCATTTAAGGAAATCAGTCAATTGAAATGAATTCATTATGTCTTAATCTATGGATTTAACAAATTTGTGGCCAAAATTAGAGAAAAATAAGCTTTTTGTGCATATGAAAAATATCTAGGATCTTTTATTTCAGCTCATGAAATACATGTTGCATTTATATTTTTGCACAGTCTAGTTCTACACACAGACAGTGCTTTTAACATACATATTTGACACATGTTGCTCTTCATGATTACATTGTGCATGTTCATTTCTATAGTAATTAATATTCAACATGTCCTCACCTGGGATTTGAACTTGCAACCTCTTGGTTCACGGCATTCCAATCTTACAGCTACGCCACCACACCTCGGTCAATGACTGATTTCACCTGTGTTGCTACACTACGCACTTCAAAGTCAATCTCAACTCTGCTAGAAGTACACTCAAGATAAACTATTTTATTTATCCTAGTGATTAAGGATTTGCGTTAAAACTGAATAAAATGCCCCACCATCTTTAGACAACCGTACAGAAAAAAAAACAAATGACAGAAATAACCTACGTAAATCAATGAAGAGAGAATAGTCAGATGAACTGATAATTGACATTGACGTGGTGGCGTAGCTCTAAGCTTGGAATGCCATGAACCAAGAATTTGTGAATTCAAATCCCAGTTGGGGACAGGTTGAATAATAATTACAGTATACATGCACAATGTAATAATGCATGTCAACGTGTGACAAATATGTATGTTTAAAGCACTGTGTGTGTAACTAGTTGCTCAAACTTGCTTTAGTTGAGCAAACACATCATTTTTGTTGGAGCAAAGCTTAGGCCAACCATTTTTGTTATTGTTAAGGTAACACGGACCAAACATTTGAGTAAACAAAAAAAGCCTGTGGAACCAGTTAATCATTATTAGTTGAAACATTACTTGACACGCGGTCATAACCATGTCATAATATGTCACAACTGACACAACTTGCCATAATATGTTATAATCTGGTCGTAAACACTGTGATGACTCATACATTTACACCTGTTGCGGCATATATTGCGTTATTTTATGGCAGTCTATGACCCTGACAGACAGACCTTAGGCACCCCTACTGTATAAAATGTTTAGATGGAACACCCAGTGCACCAACTGCCCCTTAACGCCACATAGCTAGCTAGCGCACCCAAGTTCACGAACCCTGTGCCTGGCTCTCCCTAGTTCTGCTTCCTCGTAGTTCTGCAACATGGAAACTAGTTGCCTGTGCCATGGTCCTACGTGTCTCAGTTAGTAGAGCAGAACGCTTGCGGCGCCAGGATTGTGTGTTCGACTTCCGCTGGGGTCATCCATATGGAAAGAATAATACAAGCACTACTGTAAATCACTTTGAATAAAAGCATCTGCTTAATGGAACTCTGTCATGGTCCACATTCCACCTCCTTTCATCACAACAGAGTAACACTACCATGGCCAACATACTGTTAATGTGTTGTCCGTCCATATTATACACACCCATCTCATCACCCTAGATTACAACCCCAGCATGATCCATCTAGCCATTCCTGTCATTAAATCTGATTTGGCATAAGATATCCTAATGCTTCCCTGATTCATCCTGTATGACTCGTCTCTCAGCTGGCCCTCGGCTGGCTCTCAGCCCACCCACCAGCTCCTCGGTGAGTGAGTCATTCCAAGGATGCGAGGCCTGAAACAGGAGCTGTCCTCTGGGCTCTGGAGAAGCAAACCCACTCTCCCCCTATATATTATTATATATATATGTATATACACACACTACATGACCAAAAGAATGTGAACACCTTTTCGTTGAACATCTCATTCCAAAATCATGGGCATTAATATGGAGTTGGTCCCACCTTTGCTGCTATAACATCCTCCAGTCTTCTGGGAAGGCTTTCCACTAGATGTTGGAACATTGTTTCTGGGACTTGTATCCATTCAGCCACAAGAGCGTTAGTGAGGTCAGGCACTGAAGTTGGGCGATTAGGCCTGGCTCGCATTCGGCGTTCTAATTCATCCCAATGGTGTTTGATGGGGTTGAGGTCAGGGCTCCGTGTAGGCCAGTCAAGTTCTTCCACACCGATCTCGACAAACCATTTCTGTATGGACCTTGCTTTGTGCACGGGGGCATTGACATACTGAAACAGGAAAGAGCCTTCCCCAAACTGTTGCCACAAAGTTGGAAGAACAGAATCGTCTAGAATGTCTGTCACGCCCTGGTCTTAGTATTTTGTGTTTTCTTTATTAATTTGGTCAGGCCAGGGTGTGACATGTGTTTTTATGTGGTGTGTTTTGTCTTGGGGTTTTTCGTGGTATTGGGATTGTGGCTTAGTGGGGTTTTCTAGCATAGTCTATGGCTGTCTGGAGTGGTTCTCAATCAGAGGCAGGTGTTTATCGTTGTCTCTGATTGGGAACCATATTTAGGCAGCCATATTCTTTGAGTGTTTAGTGGGTGATTGTTCCTGTCTCTGTGTTTGTTTGCACCAGATAGGCTGTTTTGTTTTTTTCACGTTGTTTGTTTTGTATTATGTTCATGTTTGAGTTTTTCCTTTATTAAAGAACATGAACACCAACTACGCCGCATTTTGGTCCGATCCTTGCTACACCTCCTCTTCAGAGGAGGAGATAGAAGAAAACCGTTACAGAATCACCCACCACAACAGGACCAAGCGGCGTGGTGACAGGCAGCGGCAGGAGGAGCAGCGATCACAGGACGTGGGAGGAGATATTGGACGGAAAAGGACCCTGGGCACAGCCTGGAGATTATCGCTGCCCCAAAGCAGAACTGGAGGCGGTGAAAGCGGAGAGGTGCTGGTATGAGGAGGCAGCACGGCGACGCGGATGGAAGCCCCAAAAATGTATTGGGGGGGTCTCACAGGGAGTATGGCTACGCCAGGTAGGAGACCTGCGCAAACTTCCTGTGCTTACCGGGGGGCTAGAGAGACCGGGCGAGGCACCGTGTTATGCTGTGGAGCGCACGGTGTCTCCAGTGCAGGTGCATAGCCCGGTGCGGTACATACCAGCTCCTCGTATCGTCCGGGCTAGAGTGGGCATCGAGCCAGGTAAGGTTGGGCAGGCTCGGTGCTCAAGAGCTCCAGTGCGCCTGCACGTCCCGGTCTATCCAGTACCACCTCCACGCACCAGCCCTCCGGTGGCAGCTCCCTGCACCAGGCTTCCTGTGCGTGTCCTCGGCCCAGTGCCAGCACCACGCATCAGGCCTACAGTGCGCCTCACCTGTACCGCGCAGCCAGAGCCTTCCTCCTCTACAGCGCTGTCGGAGTCTCCTGCCTGTTCTGCGCTGCCGGAGTCTCCCGCTTGTTTAGCGCTGCCAGAGCCTTCCTCCTCTACTGCGCTGCCGGAGTCTCCTGCCTGTTCAGCGCTGCCAGAGCCGCCAGTCTGCATGGAGCAGCCAGAGCCGCCAGTCTGTATGGAGCAGCCAGAGCCGCCAGTCTGCATGGAGCAACCAGAGCTGCCCGTCTGCATGGGAGCAGCCAGAGCCGCCAGTCTGCATGGAGCAGCCAGAGCCGCCAGTCTGCATGGAGCAGCCAGAGCCGCCAGTCTGCATGGAGCAGCCAGAGCCGCCAGTCTGCATGGAGCAGCCAGAGCCGCCAGTCAGCATGGAGCAGCCAGAGCTGCCAGTCAGCCAGGATCCGCCAGAGCCGCCAGTCAGCCAGGATCCACCAGTCAGCCAGGATCTTCCAGATCCGCCAGTCAGCCAGGATCCGCCAGTCAGCCAGGATCCGCCAGTCAGCTAGGATCCGCCAGTCAGCCAGGATCTGCCGGAACCGCCAGTCAGCCAGGATCCGCCAGTCAGCCAGGATCTTCCAGATCCGCCAGTCAGCCAGGATCTTCCAGATCCGCCAGTCAGCCAGGATCCGCCAGTCAGCCAGGATCCGCCAGAACCGCCAGCCAGCCAGGATCTGCCGGAGCCAACTACCTGCTCGAGTTACCCCTCAGTCCCGAGCTACCCCTCAGTCCTGAGCTACCCCTCAGTCCCGAGCTACCCCTCAGTCCCGAGCTACCCCTCAGTCCCGAGCTACCCCTCAGTCCCGAGCTGCCCCTCAGTCCCGAGCTGCCCCTCAGTCCCGAGCTGCCCCTCAGTCCAGTGGGGCCCTTGGTGAGGGCTACTAGGCCAAGGTCGGTGGCGAGGGTCGCCTATCTAAGGACGCGAGGAAAATGGACTAAGACTTTGTTGGAGTGGGGTCCATGTCCCGCGCCGGAGCCGCCACAGTGGACAGACGCCCACCCAGACCCTCCCCTATGGGTTTAGGTGTGCGGTCGGGAGTCTGCACCTTGGGGGGTTCTGTCACACCCTGGTCTTAGTATTTTGTGTTTTCTTTATTAATTTGGTCAGGCCAGGGTGTGACATGGGTTTTTTATGTGGTGTGTTTTGTCTTGGGGTTTTTCGTAAGTATCGGGATTGTGGCTTAGTGGGGTTTTCTAGCATAGTCTATGGCTGACTGGAGTGGTTCTCAATCAGAGGCAGGTGTTTATCGTTGTCTCTGATTGGGAACCATATTTAGGCAGCCATATTCTTTGAGTGTTTCGTGGGTGATTGTTCCTGTCTCTGTGTTTGTTTGCACCAGATAGGCTGTTTCGTTTTTTTCACGTTGTTTGTTTTGTATTATGTTCATGTTTGAGTTTTTCCTTTATTAAAGAACATGAACACCAACTACGCCGCATTTTGGTCCGATCCTTGCTACACCTCCTCTTCAGAGGAGGAGATAGAAGAAAACCGTTACAATGTCATTGTATGCTGTAGCATTAAGATTTCCCTTCACTGGAACTAAGGGGCCTAGACCGAACCATGAAAAACAGCCCCAGACCATTATTCCTCCTCCAACAAACTTTACAGTTGGCACTATGCACTAGTTTGCCTCGCATCTGCCAAACACAGATTAGTATGTCAGACTGCCAGAGAACACGTTTCCACTGCTGTAGAGTCCAATGGCGGCGAGCTTTACTCGGCCATGGAAACCCATTTCATGAAGTTCCCTACGAACAGTTATTGTGCTGACGTTGCTTCCAGAGGCAGTTTGGAACTCGGTAGTGAGTGTTGCAACTGAGGACACGTTCTGTGAGCTTGTGTGGCATACCACTTTGCGGCTGAGCCGTTGTTGCTCCTAGACGTTTCCACTTCACAATTACAAAGTTTACAGTTGACCAGGGCAGCTCTAGCAGGGCAGGAATTTGATGAACTGACTTGTTGGAAAGACTGAGAAGCGTTTGTCTGTCCTAACGACCACGGTGGTGTTAGTTTCATCCTTTAGAAGGACGCTGGCTATTAAAGTAATTTTACCGATCAAATCTACAATACACGTAAATAGTTCATCTGAATATTGACTACTAATAAGTATAAGCAGTGAGTAACTCTGAGCCAACTGCAATGCTGCTATATACAAGACAATTCACTTTTCACTAATTCCATTATTTAACCTTTATTTAACCAGGAAGTCCCATTTGAGGTCTGAAGAGCTCTTTCTCAATGGAGACCTGGCCAAACTGGAACTCAAGCAGGGTTTAGTTCTGTGACTGTTCCTCACTGCACAGACATATGTAAATACAGTGTGGAAAACATTTAGAATAGCTATTTGAATCCATCCAATCGGTTTGTTTCAGTCAGGGGAACCAGGAAATAACTGAACTCCTTGGAAGTGATTTGGCAACACAGAGATGTAAAGGCCTAAACGTAGTCCCCGAAAAGTAGCTGTCGTAAATGTAGTCTGTCACGGTGCAGTTGTTGTGTGTTCCACAGTTCCTCTGCCTGTCTGTTCTAGCGACCGCCACAGTGTGTGTATAGAGACAGAGGGACACCCTACATGGTGCTGTTTATGTGTGAGCTTGCCTGCTCTTCCTGACACTATCAATGCTAGAGCTAATACCACAGGGAATCAAATGTTTATCCGACTTATCGTCTGTAGCACTATCAGCTCGAACAAAGGACGAGTCAAAGAAGATGATCTGTGTCCTTAATAACCATTGGTTACAAAACATCATACTTTCTCTCTGCGTACTGTTTATGTGAGAGCTAGTATGTTAGTATGTGAGCCAGTGTGTGTGTGTGTAGCTGACAAAACTACAATGGCACCCAGTCTCACCATACACGTCCCTCCTTACTGAGTCAGCGTCATCCCTTTAAACCCTGTCCAGGCCCTGCCTAATCAGCGCTGTCGCGAGAGAACAAGCTGGCAAATCTAATACCGTTAAAGCCCGTTTGATTCTACAGCAGCCGGTTGTGTCAAAGGTTTCAGTGACCCCAATCATTTTCCATTAAATGCTCACTCCTATGTTCTTATATCGTTAATGAAGGGGGGAAAAACAGAGGTAAATATCACAGAGTGGGCCTTGAAATTAACTGCCGCCGATAGGTCTTTTCGGGCAGATGGGCTCTTTGCTTTCCTAAAATGAAAGATGTTAGACCCGGGACTTGGGTATCAAATCTGATCCCAGCCTGTTCGGTGTGTATGTTGTGCGTGAGCTTTACAACTGCAAATTGGAACAAACTCCCTTGTCTCTTTTCTACTGGATAAGTAAAGATGACGAGTTTTGTAAAGAGTCTCATTGCCAAGGTTTTCGTGTCTTTCTCTTTCAGGAGAGTCTGGAGTATATCTTCCTGGTGATCTTTACGTTGGAGTGCTTTCTGAAGATAATAGCGTACGGCTTTGTATTCCACGAGGGAGCCTATCTGCGGAACGCTTGGAACTTACTGGACTTCGTCATTGTCTTCATGGGGTAAGACGTGCCCTTATAGGAGGGCTCCGTATGGAAGCCAATCAATCAAACTAGCACTGTATGGTTTGGTTCTGCACAACAGCGTATTACAGTCACATTCAGTTTTATGCCAGTAGATTATAAAGAGGGCATACAATGCATTACAACCACACCACAATGCATTACAACCACACCACAATGCATTACAACCACACCACAATGCATTACAACCACACCACAATGCATTACAACCACACCACAATGCATTATGCTTGGCTTTAGTTGGCTTCGGGTTAAAGGGTTACAGAGAAAGTCAATTGTTTAGCATCTCTGTGGTGTTCAGTTAGTTGCATGCCACTCTATAATGTCCTATGTAGCTGTTATAAAGGCTTTATAAATGCGTACGTAGTGAGCCTAGAGTAAAAGTGTCACCAGTTACTGATACTATCTGTTGTTTTTCTCCTGCAGCCTCTTCACCATCGCCCTGGACACCATCAACTATCTAGCAGGCATTCACATGGAGAAGGGAGGAGGGTTAGATATGAAGGCCCTCAGAGCATTCAGGGTGCTCAGGCCCCTACGTCTCGTAACTGGAGTCCCCAGTAAGAACCAACACATCACGCAAACACGCACGCCCACACACGCCCACACATTGTTTGATGTTTCAGTTGTTTGATTCTCCAGTGGAACGTTTCGACCAAATCTTCTTTGTCAAGGTTCGAGTAACATTCACAGTGGGTCATAGTGGGTCACACTGTCATCTCATTCCATTATGTTTTACAATATTGTTTCTTCAGGTTTTTTGCTTAGCGCGCATTTCTGTTTCTTTACCACACCATTGACCCTCATTGTCTGTTTTTATTTTTTATTGAAGTAGTACTGAGGTAGTGAGCTCCTACCTGTTGTTCCCCTCCAGGCCTTCAGGTGGTGATGAACTCTATCCTGAAGGCAATGCTGCCCCTGTTGCACATTGGCCTGCTGGTCTTCTTCATGGTCACCATCTACGCCATCGTAGGTCTGGAGCTCTTTAAGTGTAAGATGCACAAGACCTGCTACTGGACCGGCACAGGTAAGCGACAAAGTAGTAGATAGTAAAAAGTATGTGAAGAGTGTTTGAGGTAAGTCACTCACATTGAGGACAAACAACTATGACAACCAGGTAATATTTGGACAACCAGGTAATGTTTGGACAACCAGGTAATATTTGGACAACTAGGTAATATTTGGACAACCAGGTAATATTTGGACAACCAGGTAATATTTGGACAAATAGGTCATATTTGGACAACCAGGTAATATTTGGACAACCAGGTAATGTTTGGACAACCAGGTAATATTTGGACAACTAGGTAATATTTGGACAACCAGGTAATATTTGGACAACCAGGTAATATTTGGACAACCAGGTAGCTCTACTCTCCTCTTTGGATGGAGGTCTGAGTTGTAAACAAGGCACCTGGTCGCTAATGTGTTAGTGCTGTATACCGTAATTGCTGGACTATTAAGCGCACCTGAATATAAACCGCACCCACTGAATTATTTAAAAATATGTATTTTGTACATAAATACGCCGCACATGTCTATAAGCCGTAGGTGCCTGCCGGTACATTGAAACAAATGAGCTTGGTCACTATCTTCCTCCTCCTGTGCACTGAAACCACTGAAGTCATCTCCTTCGGTGTCGGAGATGAATAGCCTCAGAATTGCTTCATCCGATGTTGGATCGTTTTCATTGTCGCTCTCGTCACTTTCATCCGGAGGCAAATACCCCGCTGAGCTCATGCTGCCCCTTCAACACGCAGCAGTCCAGCCTTTCGAAACCCGTTGATGATAGTGGATTTTTTGACAATGCTCCACGCTGTCAGGACCTACTGGCAGACTTGACCATAAGTTGCTCTTCGCATGCAGCCCGTTTTAGTGAAGGATTTCTCCCCACTTGTCATCCAAGACTCCCACTGAACACGGAGCGCCACCTTAAATGCACGATTTACACTGATGTCGAGTGGCTGCAAATACTTTGGGCCATCTGCTTTTCTTCCCTCTGAAAGCCTTTGTTGTCTTTTTGCACTGAGTCAGTTCCTCATTGGGTTTTTCTGAATTGATTGGAATTGAAATCGAATTGACCCTAACCCTGGTCACCACACATCAACATCTTTCACAATAAAACATTTGGTTGTCTCTCTCTCTCTCTCCTCCAGACATCATGGCTACATTAGAGAACGAGAGGCCCGCCCCCTGTGCCCAGGCCGGTAACGGGCGCCGCTGCCTCCTCAACGGGACAGAGTGTCGTTCAGGCTGGGCGGGGCCAAACTTCGGCATCACCCACTTTGACAACTTTGGTTTCGCCATGCTCACCGTCTTCCAGTCTATCACCATGGAGGGCTGGACCGATGTGCTCTACTGGGTCAGTCTCTCCTCCCTATGAGAAGCATCTGACTGCATCACAGCAGAGTCCTGTGGCGTGCCATTACCTGAGAGGACCATACATCTAGGCACTTCACAGAACATGAGATGCAGTCAGAATCCGGCTGCGATTCCGCAGACAGCTTATTTTGCCTCCCAATGACCTAATTAAAGGCAGTGTATTAGAATAGATGACCCATCCAGCTTCGTCGTGGTGTAGCAAACAACCTACTGTATTACAGTAGTGACGCTGTAGTTGGTAGTAATGTTGTGCTGTCCTTCAGGTGAATGATGGCCCTGGCTCTCTTTTGTGACTGTATGACAACTCGGTCCTGGGGACCCCAAAGAGGTGCACGTTTTGGTTTTTGCCCTAGCACTACCCAGCTGATTCCAATTATCAACATGTCATCAAATTTGATTTTATGAATCAGCTGTATAGTGCTATGGGAACCAAAATGTGCCCCCCTTTGGGGCCCCAGGACCGAGTTTGGGAAAAACTTGTGTATTATGTTGTAGTGACATTGTAACAATGCAGTAGTGATGTTCTCCTGCAGGTGAACGATGCCATAGGGAACGAGTGGCCCTGGCTCTACTTCGTGACTCTGATCCTAATTGGATCCTTCTTCGTGCTCAATCTGGTCCTGGGTGTTCTCAGTGGGTATGATCATGTCCTCTATTCTACTCTACGCTTTTAGAAAAAAAAGGTGCTATCTGGAACCTAGAAAGGCTCATTGGCTGTCCCCATAGGAGAACCCTTTGAAGAACCCTTCTTGGTTCCGCATATAACCCTTCTTGGTTCCGCATAGAACCCTTTTTGGTTCCACGTAGAACCCTTTCTACAGAAAGTTCCACATGGAACCCAAAAGGGTTCTCCTATTTGGACAGCCGAAGAACCCTTTTGGAACCCTTTTTTTCCTAAGAGTATACTGTTCTTCTAGTTACCTTGTCTGGTGTATTTAATCAGAAATGTCCTCTTCCCTACACCCAGAGAGTTCACTAAGGAGAGAGAGAAGGCTAAGTCCCGAGGGGAGTTCCAGAAGTTGAGGGAGACCCAGCAGCTGGATGAGGACCTGAAGGGTTACATGGAATGGATCACTCAGGCTGAGGTCCTAGAAAACGACCAGCAGGGGAAAGGTAGATTGACTCGTGAGGGTGCCCGACATCTCTTGGAGGTGTCCGACGTCTAAATTGTTATAGGGTGTCTGATTTGTTCTGGGGGTTCCCAGGGATTTGAGCAACATTGCATTTTATATTTTAGTCATTTAGCAGAGTGCATTCATCTTAAGATAGCTAGGTGAGACAACTACATATCACAGTCATAGTAAGTACATGTTCCCTCAATAATGTAGTTAACAGCAAAGTCAGTGATAGTCAGAAAAGGCAAGTTGGGGCGGGGTGCCCCTGGGGGTTTATTTAAGATGCACTTCAAAGAGGCAGGGTTTCAGACATTTTCGGAAGATGGGTAGGGACTCTGCTGTTTTGATGTTAAGGGGAAGCTTGTTCCACCATTGGGGTGCCAGGACAGAGAAGAGGTTTGACTGGGCTGAGTGGGAGCTGACCCCCTGTAGGGGTTGGAGGGCCAAGAGACAAGAGATGGGTTGGGGTGTAGGGTGTCTTAATGTATACAAGTCCCCCTAATATTCTGTTTATTCTTGGCAGGACTCCTGCCTTTGACGGAGGCAGACACAGACAGTCTGATAGAGAAGGAGAGTGAGAGCCGGGTGGTGTACTATTAGTGAGTACGGAGATAAAAACATAAGCAATACATCATTTAAATGTAATATATATATATTTTTTTACAGATCATAGACACGGTAACTGACTTCAGACCATCCTCTCCTTCCTCGCTCTCCCTCATTCTCTCCCTCTCTGCTCTCTCTGTCTCCCTCTGTTTTTCTCCCTCTCTCCCTCTCTCTCTCTCTCTTCCTCTCTCTCTCTCTCTCTGTCTCTCCTCCTCTCCTCTCTCCCCCTCTCGTCTCTCATTTCTCCTCCCTCTTTCCATCTCTTTCTCTCTCAACCCTCTCTCTCTCCGTCCCTCTCTCCCTGTCTCTCCTCCTCTCCTCCCTCTTTCCCTCTCTTTCTCTCTCAACCCTCTCTCTCTCCCTCTCTCTCTCTCTCTCTGTCTCTCCTCCTGTCCTCTCTCCCCAGTCGTCAGGCTCGTCGCTGGAACCGGTTCTTCAGGATGAAGTGTCTCGTCTATGTAAAATCAAAGACATTTTATTGGTCTGTGATTCTGGTGGTCTTCCTGAATACTATTGCCATCGCTAGTGAACATCACCACCAGTCAGACATGCTTACTACTGTACAAGGTACACACACACACACACACACACACACACACACGCATGCACGCAGGCATGCAGGCATTCACAAACATACATACACACACACACTCATGCACACACTACTATATAAGGTCTGTTTTACGCTCTCACTGAAGCTGCCATTGACTAGTACATCTAGTAAGCATGTTCTGCATTGGCCCGATTCAGAGTAAAGATAAGCTGCCACAACTCAGGCTTTCGCTTAAATCGTTCATTGATGTCAATAAGATTCTTGCACAAAAATATTGCGTTATGCAGATCTCAGGTCAGAATATTGGCACATAAGCATACACAAGTGTATTGTATCTCGTTTCTGTTATGTCTTTATCTCTTTATATATACTGGGACCTCTTTTACTTATGGTGACTTTTTTTAGTTTACTAATGTTACCCCCATAGACAGAACCTGAGCCTCTAGTACAGAAATAGCAGCTCCCAGTACAAACCATAAACTACATCAAACGTCCTGCTGTCTCAGGGTCAGTTCTTAGCACCCTGTCCTGCCGATAATGAATGCGGGGGGTTTTACGCACATCCAAAATAATAACAGGAACAGGACAAAAAGAAGGTCCAATATATATTGCCTGGCAACCCAGACTCCTCCGGCCAAATGTTACATCACGCCTACGGACGTTAGTTTCTTCTCCCAATGAGTCTGAATCTGAATACCTGCCCGACCGACCCTTCACCGGATGCGAACCCATTCGGGGCCGCCTGATTGGTACAGAAACCGGTGGATTGGGCCAGAACACACGTGGGTAAAGCGGCGGTTTGGAAATGTCTCATTGGATTTGTTACTATGATTGGTTAGAGAAGATCACAGCGCTGATGACTTTGTTTTGTACCACGCCCCTCGACACCACAAACAACTTCAATGACGGCAGAGTAAAGTACGCAGCGAACGACAGAGCTGCGGAAGAATTTAGTGTGAGTCGTCAGGCGAAGAGAAAAAGCCATAAGGAAATGTCTGCTCACTGTTTTGCTTCTCCCAAAATACATATTTGAATAACCCAAAGGGGAGTCGATAGCCTAAGCCTTTGGGTGTTTGTTCCCAGCAGAAAGTATTCCAACTTGCAATGAAAAAGACAACCTTCACTCACAAATAAAATATTACTTAGATGGTGGCTGGTGGGAGGAGCTATAGAAGGACAGGCTCATTGTAATGGCTGGAAAGGAATCAATGGAAACGGTATCAAACACATCACACATATGGAAACCACATGTTTGACTCCGTTCCATGAATTCCATTCCAGCCATTATAATGAGCCCATCCTCCTATAGCTCCTCCCACCAGCCTCCACTTACTTAGCTGTGTTATTCTCTCTGGTGTCAGGTAGTGCCAACAAAGATCAGTTCTTAGGGGCCTGTCTTGCCTATCCCTGATTTCTTATCGGTTACCTCTTGCCTATCCCTTTGTCCTCGTTGTTTCCTGTGTCCTTTCTCAGATAATGCCAACAAGGTGCTGCTGACCCTGTTTGCGCTGGAGATGTTTGTGAAGATGTACGCTCTGGGCCTGCCTCAATACTTCTTGTCCCTGTTCAACCGCTTCGACTGCTTCGTGGTGAGCGTGGGCATCCTCGAGATCATCCTGGTCACTGCTGACGTCATGTCCCCTCTCGGCATCTCTGTCCTCCGCTGCATCCGCCTGCTGAGACTGCTGAAGGTCACCAAGTAAGTCACCTCACTGGAAGAGCATTTATTGACCAATCGTTTGCTATTCTGGCGAGCCTTATCAAATCCCAAGCTAGCTAGCTAGCTAGCCTTCCATCAGAGAGATTTAACATTTGGTGACACAGCTGTTGCTATGATTTTGGGGTTTGTTCTCCGGTGTCTCACAATCACTGAGTGGGATCTCTGTGCTTTCCAAGTTTAATGAGTCAACAATAAAACACCACTTGCCAAGCATTGCATTTGAAATGCCGAGATCAACGATATGATATGACATCAGTAATATAATCATAGTCAATGTAAACAAACATTTGATATAGTCTAGTATCTCTACGGTGGCCCTAAGAGGAAAAGTAGCTTTTTATTTTCGTGAGCGCACTGTCAGTAAACCTTTCACCTAAGTACCACCGTACAGTATATCTCTGATAACAGCCCACTACTCTCCCCACTCTCAGGTATTGGACCTCCCTCAGTAACCTGATTGCCTCCCTGTTAAACTCAGTCCGTTCCATCGCCTCGCTGCTCCTCCTCCTCTTCCTCTTCATCGTCATTTTCTCCTTGCTGGGCATGCAGGTGTTCGGGGGGAAGTTCAACTTCCCAGACCAGGAGATCAGACGCAGTAACTTTGACAACTTCCCCCAGGCGCTCATCAGTGTCTTCCAGGTATTGTGTGCTTTCTATTGTTGCGTGATGTGTTGACTGACTGGCCGGACTGTCGGATTTGGATTGAATGACTTCCTCCTCTTCATTCAGGTTCTGACAGGGGAGGACTGGAACTCCATCATGTATAATGGTATCATGGCTTACGGTGGACCAGTCTTCCCTGGCATCCTAGTCAGCATCTACTTCATCATCCTCTTCACCTGTGGAAACTGTATCCTTCACTTCACCAGTACATTGAAAAGGGTTTAGAATATTTATTGAGGAAATGGAATGGGATGTGAGGGGATTCAGGCGGAGACTGAGATGAAGCCAACGGCTGTAGAGGAAGGATCCAGGGGGTGGACTCTGTAGTGTTTGAGTCTCGGGTTGACATCATCATCATCCTCAGGCCGTGGTAGGCTGCTGTGGTGATGGCAGTACCCCTCAGGTGATCGGTTGTCACTAGTTACCACAGCCACAAAGTCAAAAGTGGCTTTGTCATAAAAATGTGTGAAAACAAAGTTGAACTTTTGTCTTAATGTAAGGTTCGGCATCGGGTTAGCAGTGTGGTTACTGGCCAACTCGATTAACATTTTTGTTACCGTCGGTCAGGATAGAATAGTTTGTGACGTGTTTGGTTACAGAAATAGGGCTTGTTTTATGGGATGTAAATAATTGTGTAATTACAAGGCTAGACTGTGGCATAGCTAAGAGCAGGCCCAAGTACAGGGCTGTTGTTTCCTGAGTGCTGTGTGAACAGACATCCTCCTCAACGTGTTCCTGGCCATCGCTGTCGACAACCTGGCAGAAGCAGAGAGTCTGACGGCTGCCCAGAAAGACAAAGCAGAGGAGCGAAAGAGGCGGAAACTGCTCAGGTAAACACAACAACCCTCCTTTGACTCAACACACTCTTGTTTGGCACCATTGCAGAAAGAGCTAAATAAATTGAAGATGTTAGCAGTGCTTGACTTAGACTTAGACCCAGTACTCATTTTGTGTGCCGGCACCGCTTATATTTAGTTGCAGGAGCTCCATAATACCTTTGAGCTAATATTCTATAGGAGGTGCGGGAAGTCAAGAAGAACAAAATCTGAGGTGCCGGTACACAGTTGCGGTGAACTCCTGCCCATGTCAAGTACTGGATGTTAGCTGCTGTTTGCTCAACTTTCTCTATCCTCCTTTATCTTTATCTTCCTTCCTTTCCCATCTTAATCAGCCGCTTGTTAGCTATACATACTTTATTACAACTAAATGTTCCTCTATTCTCCCTCTCTCTCCACCTGTTCCTACCAGGGCCAACATGCCAGACAAGGCTGATGAGGAGAGGGTTCTGCTGGCTAAGAAACTGGCTGAACAGAGGGCTAAGATAGAGGGGATTCCCACCACTGCTAAGGTTAGTACTGCTGACTCAAGAGTCCTCTGTCTGTACCTGGCAGGTTAGTGTATGAGGTTAGTTAACTAAGCCTAGCATTAAGAAGCTGGCCGGACAGAGAACTAAGATAGAGTGGATTCCCACCACCGCTACGATCAGTCAGCAAAGAGGGCTACTGAGCCAACAGCATCTAACACCACATCTCTTGGTGCAGGGTTACATTTCACTATTTCAGTCCTGAACCAGGTGTTGAGATGGCACTGATAGCCTACTGTGTACTGTGCCATTAAGCTGTCAATGAGCTGATGCTGGGTCCATGTGTGCTATTTAGTTAGCTGTGTCTCTTGTATTCTGAAAATCTCTATGTTTTTAGCTGTTTATAAACCTGTCTCATTACATATCTGTTGTTTTCAATTCCAGCTGAAAGTTGATGAGTTTGAATCCAACGTGAAGGAAGTGAAGGATCCCTTCCCTTCAGCAGACTTCCCAGGTAGGTGGTAGGCACTGTCTGAGCCAGCCCTAGGCCAGGCAAGGCTTCAGGAATGATCCCAGCATACACTACTGTACTATCACCTGAATCTCACTTCTGCTAATCGAACCGTTACAAAAAAAAAAAGAAGCAACTGAATCTAATCGTCGATAGCTAATTGCAGTAGGAAAGCTACTGCTTGATGTTGACGTCACTGCATTGGATTGAATGACCATCGGTGCTGCTCTCCTATCCGCGGTACAGTCAGTATAAGAATAGCCCCACCTAATTATTATTAGCCGCTCATCCCAAAGATCATCATCTTTTTAAGTCCAGTCTATTCTTACACGCTGTCCACTGCCTTTTAAAGGCTGTACTACCACACATGCTTTTGTTGTTATCCAGCCATTTTCCTGGAATCGGAAATATGAGTTGTCTGAGGTTGTTGTGCGCATCCTCGACAGAGCTCAAGGTCCTAAGCGATATCATAACCGCCATCGATAAGAGGCAATACTGTGCAGCCGTGTTCATCGACCTGGCCAAGGCTTTCGACTCTGTCAATCACCACATTCTTATCGGCAGACTCAACAGCCTTGGTTTCTCAAATGACTGCCTCGCCTGGTTCACCAACTACTTATCTAATAGAGTTCAGTGTGTCAAATCGGAGGGCCTGTTGTCCGGACCTCTGGCAGTCTCTATGGGGTTGCCACAGGGTTCAATTCTCGGGCTGACTCTTGTTGCGGATGAATCAGAATTAGTTGGGTAACATAGATAAATAAGATGTTTTATTTACTTTCATAATATGCTTATGTGAGATACTTGTCATTAGGATGTCTCCTTTTGGACTATACTGTTTCCCTTCTCAGCTAGGGAAAAGTCACTTGGGGCCCAGAGAAGGGAGAGGTCAGGTTTGGACATTGTCTTCATATGTGAATGTATCTGTTAAACCATGTGAAAGGCTCCACAATGTCTGTATGCCAGTTACTCCCTCCTTTTCCCATTGGGGGGAGGAGTATGGCAGTGTCTGGAACCATTATATTACCCCTCTGATGTTGCACTTATCTTTAATAGTATATGACCTAGAGGCTCACTCCCCTCCGTGACCTTGTCCAGGATTGGGGTGTTATTGAGATGGGAGTATCTAAAGTTGACAATTGATATGTGCCATTGGATGAGGTAATGTTTTGGTACTATGAAGTACCAGGAACGAGATTAGAACCTCGTCTGAGAAACCAAACTGAACGATAATTTATAGCTAATGCTATCTGGCTCCGGGATACTCCTCTCTCAAGTAAAAGTCTTTCTTTGTGAACTGTTCCTAAGATCTGTGGTTCGTCATGTAAGTTGAGAGGGGTGTATCTTGGCTATAAAAGATCTTGGTATTCTCTTATAGGCACTCTCAGAATTAATTTATAGACACTGAATTGATCTGAGAGTCAAAGGGTTATGGTGAAGCTCATATAATTAAAGATGAAGTTTAAGTATAACTTTGACTGGTGTGTGGTTTGTAAACTCTCCTCATTTAGTAATACAGAAAAATTACCACGACACTCTCTTCTCTGTATACATCAATGATGTTGCTCTTGCTGCTGGTGATTCTCTGATCCACCTCTACGCAGACTACACCATTCTGTATACATCTGACCCTGCTTTGGACACTGTGTTAACTAACCTCCAGACAAGCTTCAATGCCATACAACTGTCCTTCTGTGACCTCCAACTGCTCTTAAATGCAAGTAAAACTAAATGCATGCTCTTCAACCGATCACTGCCCATACCTGCCTGCCCGTCTAGCTTCACTACTCTGGACGGTTCTGACTTAGAATATGTGGACAACTACAATATCTAGGTGTCTGGTTAGACTGCAAACTCTCCTTACAGACTCACATTAAGCATCTCCAATCCAAAATTAAATATAGAATCGGCTTCCTATTTCACAACAAAGCATCCTTCACTCATGCTGCCAAACATACCCTCGTAAAACTGACCATCCTACCGATCCTCGACTTCGGTGTTGGAATTTACCTTCCAACACTCTACTCAACAAATTGGATGCAGTCTATCATAGTGCCATCCGTTTTGTCACCAAAGCCCCATATACTACCCACCACTGCGACCTGTACGCTCTCGTTGCCTGGCCCTCGCTTCATACTCGTCGCCAAACCCACTGGCTCCAGGTCATCTACAAGTCTTTGCTAGGTAAAGCCCCGCCTTATCTCTGCTCAATTGTCACCATAGCAGCACCCACCCGAAGCACACGCTCCAGCAGGTATATTTCACTGGTCACCCCCAAAGCCAATTCTTCCTTTGGCCGCCTTTCCTTCCAGTTCTCTGCTGCCAATGACTGGAATGAACAGCAAAAATCACTGAAGCTGGAGACTCATATCTCCCTCACTAACTTTAAGCACCAGCTGTCAGAGCAGCTCACAGATCACTGCACCTGTACATAGCCCATCTGTAAATAGCCCATCCAACTACCTCATCCCATACTGTATTTATTTATTTATCTTGCTCCTTTGCACCCCAGTATTTCTACTTGAACATTCATCTTCTGCACATCTCCAGTGTTTAATTGCTATATTGTAATTACTTCGACCACAATAGCCTATTTATTGCCTTACCTCCCTTATCTTACCTCATTTGCACACAATGTATATAGACTTTTTTCTACTGTATTATTGACTGTATGTTTGTTTATTCCATGTGTAACTCTGTGTTGTTGTATGTGTCGAACTGCTTTGCTTTATCTTGGCCAGGTCTCAGTTGTAAATTAGAACTTGTTCTCAACTAGCCTACCTGGTTAAATAAAGGTGAAATAAAAAAATGTAAAAAAGAGCACACAGCACATGTCTCTTTTATCCCTGCTACAGTAGCCGGATCCCAGATTTGTTTGTGCTGTCTTGCCAACTTCATTGTCACGCCACTAACCATAGGAGTTGGCAAGACAGCACAAACAGACTTGGAATCCGACTATTGCTACACTATGTCTTATGTTTATGAACCTAAAACAAATATGGTTGTGTTTTTGTCTGAAAAGAGGAGGCCTTATTAAAACAAAAATCTGGTTATAAATTACTTTAATAAAAGAAAAAGGATAGCGCACCATAAAAAAACCTGTAAATAAATGAATTTACTGTACAATAATTTAATGACTGCCAACTACCAACTGTCCTATCCACGACGCCTTCTGTGCTAGGTGATGACGAGGAGGAGGAGCCTGCTATCCCTGAGAGCCCACGGCCTCGACCAATGGCTGATCTCCAGCTGAAAGAGGAAGAGGTTCCTATGCCGGAGACCTACTCCTTTTTTATCTTCGGACCGGAGAACAAGTGAGTCGCACAGATCAACACATTCCCTATTCAATTCAATTCAGGCCAACAACGAACAATGGGTTGTATCTGACGTCTTATTAGACTGCTATTAAAATCATGTTTCAATAATAAATTGGCCTCGTGTTCCTGTCGGATGTTACAATAACTATGTAAGTTGAAGTTGTTGTCTTTTCTTTGTGTGTGTGTGTGTGTTTGTGTTCCCTCCGTGGTCAGGTTTCGTAAGCTGTGTCATAGGATCGTCAATGCCACCCCCTTCACCAACTTCATCCTGCTCTTCATCCTCCTCAGTAGCATATCACTGGCCGCTGAGGATCCCATAGACCCCAAGTCATTCAGGAATAAGGTGCTCAAGCTTTGTTCCATTAGGAAGTCTAAGTGTAGGGTGTCTATCTACTCTGGATGAAAACACGCTTTGGTGAATAAAATTTCACTTCCTTATGTTATAAAATACAATTTGTGTTCTGAATTCTTCAGTGGGGTCTTTCTCTAACATATGATTAACATTATATCCGAAAAGTCTGATAATTAATTATTAATTCAATTTTAAAAAGCTTACAGTACGCTCAGTGCTCCGTTGACATTTCACAGAGATACGCTTGCTTTTGCAAGAAATCTTCTAAAAAGAACAACCATTTCCAATTAATATGAAAAGCGAATACTAATATATAAGACATAAGGCTACTTTGAAGAATCTCAAATATAAAATATATTTTGATTTATTGAACTCTTTTAAAAATGTTTTTTTTTTTTTACTAATTCCGTATTGTTATTTCATAGTTTTGATGTCTTCACTATTCTTCTACAATGTAGAAAATAGTTAACATCAAGAAAAACCCTTGAATGAGCAGGTGGGTCCAAACTTTTGACTCGTACTGTATATTTTTGACAAAACAAAATCTCCGGCCTCCATTGAATTATTCACCTTAATTTTGGTCACCTGCAAGGGTAAAAACTACAATAACCTTATGATTATGATAGAGACATGAGGTTTAGACTACACAATTTACCCATTGGTCAAAATATGTGGTTTTGATTGGACACCCTACTAAGTGGTGTCTTCTAATGTGTTCCAGTCAGACACATCAAATAAAATAACATTTGAAATAAAGTGCATTCAAAATGAAACATCAATAAACGTTCCATAAAAGGACAAACAGTGTAAAGCAAGGTTACTCAAACTTTTTGTGGCCGGGGACCCCTTATGTGATAGCAAATGAATCAAGTTTCCTCATAATCGGAACACAACTCGAATTAGTAAAACTCCTTAAGTGCCATTGTTATCTATGACTGTGTCTTTTAAAGCCCAATGTCTTGGCATCGGAGAGAAAATTGTGCTGTTTTCAAGCTAATTTCCCTCAAATCTAAACATTTTATCACTGTGAATACCCATATCCCTGTGATTATCCCAGGCCCATGTTGCCCAGGGTTGAGAACATACATTGTAGATGAATATCATTGCATTGTATTGTATAACACAATTGAAACTTATTCCACGGATCCCTTGGCCAAAAGTTGTTTCATCTGTTGTTAGGAATATTCATCAAAATATATATATTGAGATCTGTCTGTGGACCCTCTCCAGTTCCTCGGACTCCCCTTCGAGAACCCCTGGTGTAAAGTACGCTACGTGAATGACTTCGCTATGTGATGATAACTCGACCAACCCTCGTTTTTTCTGCAGGTCTTGGCTTATGCTGATATTGTCTTCACCACTGTGTTCACCATTGAGATTGTGCTGAAGGTAAAGTGGTCTAAATTCCTATTGGATGAAATGGTATAATATTTAGGACATTACCCTGGTGACAGCTAGTGTATGTTATAACCCAAGTGTTCCCCCTCCAGATGACGGTGTATGGAGCCTTCCTGCATCCAGGCTCTTTCTGCCGTAACTCCTTCAACATGCTGGACCTGCTGGTGGTGGGCGTGTCTCTGTTGTCCATGGGAATGGAGTGAGTGTTGCTATCCTGTTGGGTGATAGTAAATATGTAGTGTTACTGTATTATTCCTGTGGATATAGACAGAGTTTACGAAACGTTGGAAACACCTGCTCTTTGCATGACATAGACTGACCAGGTGAATCCAGGTGAAAGCTGTGATCCCTTGTTGATGTCACCTGTTAAAATATCACTTGAATCCGCGTGGAACGCTTTCGACGCCTTGTAGAGTCCATGCCCTGACGAATCGAGACTGTTCAGGAAAAAAAGGGGGTTGCAACTCAATAGTTGGAAGGTGTTCGATAAAGGTTTTTTACACTCGGTGTCGTTCTCGATGTCTGAGTGGCGCCGTAGAGATGCAATAGAGCGCTGTAGAGATACACGCGTGACGTCATTTCAACCCGCTTCGCCTGCTGGGACGAGCACATTGTGAAGGCTGTCATGTGTCTGCCGTCGGACTCTAGGTCCAGTGCCATCTCAGTGGTGAAGATTCTCCGGGTGTTGAGGGTGCTGAGACCTCTAAGGGCTATCAACAGAGCCAAGGGCCTGAAGGTACTGTACACCACACACACACACACACACACACACACACACACACACACACACACACACACACACACACACACGTATTTCTATAGAAATGCATTGCCACACAGCTGGTGATCTGACCTGTATGTGTCATCTTTTTCACAGCACGTGGTCCAGTGTGTGTTTGTAGCCATCAAAACCATCGGCAACATCGTCCTGGTCACCATGCTGCTCGACTTTATATTCTCCTGCATAGGGGTCCAGCTCTTCAAGGTACGGTTCAACCTGTATGGTGTAGCTATATGCAGAAGCTCACATATGACACAGAAAAGCAAGGTCCTAGACAGCTCCGTGGCTTTATTATGATTTATAATATGCTAGACTGCATAGGGGTCCAGCTCCTCAATGTGAGATTGAATAATGTATGGAGTAGTAGGTAGATGACATCACTTGAGGTAGATAACAACACTTGAGGTCATAGCCAGCTCAGGGGTTATGGTTGTGGTTGGGGTTAGGGTTAGGGTTGAACGGGGATGTGGACATGAAGCTAGGGTTGTGGTTGTGGTTGTGGTTAGATTTGAAAGGGGATGTGGACATGAAGCTAGGGTTGAACGGGGATGTGGACATGAAGCTAGGGTTATGGTTGGGGTTAGGGTTGAACGGGGATGTGGACATGAAGCTAGGGTTATGGTTGGGGTTAGGGTTGAATGGGGATGTGGACATGAAGCTAGGGTTATGGTTGTGGTTGCGGTTAGGGTTGAACAGGGATATAGACATGAAGCTAGGGTTGTGGTTGTGGTTGGGGTTAGGGTTGAACCGGGATGTGGACATGAAGCTAGGGTTGTGGTTGGGGTTAGGGTTGAACCGGGATGTGGACATGAAGCTAGGGTTGTGGTTGGGGTTAGGGTTGAACCGGGATGTGGACATGAAGCTAGGGTTGTGGTTGTGGTTGGGGTTAGGGTTGAACGGGGATGTGGACATGAAGCTAGGGTTATGGTTGTGGTTGGGGTTAGGGTTGAACAGGGATATAGACATGAAGCTAGGATTGTGGTTGTGGTTGGGGTTAGGGTTGAACCGGGATGTGGACATGAAGCTAGGGTTATGGTTGTGGTTAGGGTGGACGGGGATGTGGACATGAAGTTAGGGTTAGGGTTAAGGTTGAGGTTAGGGTTAGGATTGTGGTTAAGGGTTGCTAGTAATCATATTTCAAATTACTCGAAATACGTAGTGGAAACTGTAAAGGTTGTGCATTACTTTATATCACTTAGCTCATGATTATGTTGTGCTCTCCTCCAGGGTAAATTCTACACTTGCTCAGACCCCTCCAAAATGACAGAGGTCACGTGCCGGTAAGACAGCTTTATTATCAGTCTCTTTAACTCTCCCTTATTCATTCCATTGGGCATTATTATGAATTCCTCCCTTTTCTCCAATCCCATCCTCTCCTGCCATCCTCCTCTCCCTCTTTCTCGCTTCCTTCCCTTCCTTGTCCGCCCTCCCTTTCTCTCTCAATTCAATCCAACTTCATTGACATAGCACTGATGATCGAATACTACATCTCTCCCCCCAGGGGTGTGTTCCTGAAGCACCAGGAGAACAGTCTTCAGGAGATGGTGTTGGCCCACAGGGAGTGGATCAACAGTGACTTTAACTTTGACAACGTCCTCAACGGCATGCTGGCTCTGTTTACCGTGTCCACGTTCGAAGGGTGGCCACAGTGAGTTAACCAGCCTGGAAGGCGAACTGGCTGAATCAGGGTTGGGGCTCAATTCCATTTCAACTCCTATTCAGGAACTGAAACGGAAATTCCAATTCTCCACGATGGTTTTCTGTGAAGAACATTTAGAATGTAGAGTTTAAATGGAATTGACCACAACTCTCGTTCGAGTGTCACCATTTCACTGTTGTTTCACTGTGCTGATTCAGCCTGGAACTGGACATGTCTTCATTGTATTGAATGGTTCCAGGCTAGATCAGTGAAGTGAAACAGTAGTGACACTGAGCAATATTCAGTTTGGATTCCAGACTAGGTACTGCAAGACATATAGCCATTATTATATGAATCCCTCTTTCATGTTCTTCTAACAAGGAAAGTCTTTTTTACTCTTTTCTCTCTCTCTCCTTTTATTGCTCCCTCTTTTTCCTTCCTTCCTTCCTTCCTTCCTTCCTTCCTTCCTTCCTTCCTTCCTTCCTTCCTTCCTTCCTTCCTTCCTTCCTTCCTTCCTTCCTTCCTTCCTTCCTTTACTCCTTCCTTCCTTCACTCCCTCTCTCCCTCCCTCCCTCCCCTCTGCCAGGCTGTTGTATAAAGCCATAGACTCAGACAGGGAGGATATGGGCCCAGTCTACAACAACCGTGTGGATATCTCCATCTTTTTCATCGTCTACCTCATCCTCATCGCCTTCTTCATGATGAACATCTTCATCGGCTTCGTCATCGTCACCTTCCAGGAGCAGGGAGAGTCTGAGTATAAGAACTGTGAGCTCGACAAGAACCAGGTAAGCTGGCGAAGCATATCGATGTGTTCTTAACTCTTTGTGATCGACAGCCTGACGGAGTCACAGAGTATTCTTATCTGCAAGTACTCTCTTTGAGATGTGCTTGACAGAAATGTCCATGTAAATATTCCATGCGCTGCTCAATGCAAGATTTACGCAAAAATCCAAGTTTACGTCATTTGGCCTGTTACTATTTAACAGATACTGCCTTGACTTCACTTCTCTCTCCTCAGCGTCAGTGTGTGCAGTATGCTCTGAAGGCCAAGCCTCTGCGGTGTTATATCCCTAAGAACCACTATCAGTACAACATGTGGTACATAGTCACCTCCTGCTACTTTGAGTACGCCATGTTCTTCCTCATCATGCTCAACACGCTGTGTCTCGGCATGCAGGTAAATCTAGAACACATCCATTCTATTCTGTTCGTGCTCAACGCATCTGGCTGCGTTTACACAGGCAGCCCAATTCTGATCTTTGTAGCACTAATTGGTGTTTTGTCTCTTTGTTCCTCATGGCAGATATTTTGGAGGTATTAAATAGTCAAAATGCTGTTATGCTATTTCCTCAATGGGTTTGTTGTGTATTTCCACCATGCAGCACTGTAACCAGTCAGCCCATGTGACCAAGCTGTCTGACACTCTGAACATGATCTTCACTGTCCTCTTCACGGTGGAGATGATACTAAAACTCATTGCCTTCAAAGCTAAGGTAGGGTTAGGCGCAGGCCCAGGCTCTGGGCTGGAAGGAATGTTTACTGTAGAATGTTTAGTCGGTCTTTTTAAGTATGCTGGAGGTTCTTCGTTTTCCAGAATCGTCTTTTCTCCATGCCCCTGTGTAATCTGTGTATCCCAGGGCTACTTTGGAGACCCGTGGAACGTGTTTGACTTCCTCATCGTCATCGGCAGTGTTGTCGATGTCATCCTGAGCGAGGTCGACGTGAGTACACAGAACAGCGGCAGCTACGTTTGTACACCTATGCAAGTCGTACGGTGGTAGTAGATACTGGCCGTGTTCAGTAGCAGAACATCTTGCAACAATAAATGTTTCCGAATGTTTTCTCCCAACTGAACGTGAACCTGGTGTGATCTTTTATAAGACGCTCCCGTGCAATGTGATTGTGTTTATTTAACGTATTCATAACTGTGACCCAGAAACACAAACTCCTGGCTTCACAGCAGCAGGCTGTGGGAAGCAGCACTAGTTCACAGCAGGACCTGGTTAGTACCACTGTCAGACACACGCCCCTCCACGCCCCACATGATCTCCACTCCCTTCCATTGGAATGTCTATGTTACATGTTGATTTAATATTGCGCCAAGGACTAATATTCTATCGTCGGTATCATCTCGTCCAGTTGAGTTCAGTGAAGTGAGGCTATGACAGGAAATACTACAGCATTTTTGAACTTCACCTTGTTTTCATGTCTTTATTTCCCCCTCTCCTTTCACTCGGTGAAGCACCAGGTTTCGTTTGTTTCTGTCTTCAGCCAACACGCACTCCTGTGTTTTCACCCCTCTGAACCGTCACCCATAAACATCTCCAGTGTTCCCTCACCTCCATCCACCTGTCTAACCCACCACCCCCCCCTTCCTCCTCTTCTCCTCCCTCTCTCTCTCTCCCCCTCTCTCCAGGCTGCCTTGGCCTCTAGTGGAGGACTGTACTGTCTCCATGGCTGTGCTGTAAATATCACTTTACACTGCATCTGTATCTGCATGGGCCTTCTTGCTGTGTGCTGAGCACTGTGAGCACTACTCTAGTTGTCTGTTACTGTGCCCGTGAGGCCCTAGCTGGATGCGCCCTTACAGAGAGATAGCGGATCCAGCCTATGGGGCATCTTGCTGTGTGCTGAGCACTGTGAGCACTACTCTAGTTGTCTGTTACTGTGCCCGTGAGGCCCTAGCTGGATGCGCCCTTACAGAGAGATAGTGGACCCAGCCTATGGGGCATCTTGCTGTGTGCTGAGCACTGTGAGCACTACTCTAGTTGTCTGTTACTGTGCCCGTGAGGCCCTAGCTGGATGCGCCCTTACAGAGAGATAGCGGACCCAGCCTATGGGGCATCTTGCTGTGTGCTGAGCACTGTGAGCACTACTCTAGTTGTCTGTTACTGTGCCCGTGAGGCCCTAGCTGGATGCGCCCTTACAGAGAGATAGCGGATCCAGCCTATGGGGCATCTTGCTGTGTGCTGAGCACTGTGAGCACTACTCTAGTTGTCTGTTACTGTGCCCGTGAGGCCCTAGCTGGATGCGCCCTTACAGAGAGATAGCGGATCCAGCCTATGGGGCATCTTGCTGTGTGCTGAGCACTGTGAGCACTACTTTAGTTGTCTGTTACTGTGCCCGTGAGGCCCTAGCTGGATGCGCCCTTACAGAGAGATAGCGGATCCAGCCTATGGGGCATCTTGCTGAGCACCGTGAGCACTACTCTAGTTGTCTGTTACTGTGCCCGTGAGGCCCTAGCTGGATGCGCCCTTACAGAGAGATAGTGGACCCAGCCTATGGGGCATCTTGCTGTGTGCTGAGCACTGTGAGCACTACTCTAGTTGTCTGTTACTGTGCCCGTGAGGCCCTAGCTGGATGCGCCCTTACAGAGAGATAGCGGATCCAGCCTATGGGGCATCTTGCTGTGTGCTGAGCACTGTGAGCACTACTCTAGTTGTCTGTTACTGTGCCCGTGAGGCCCTAGCTGGATGCGCCCTTACAGAGAGATAGTGGACCCAGCCTATAGGGCATCTTGCTGTGTGCTGAGCACTGTGAGCACTACTCTAGTTGTCTGTTACTGTGCCCGTGAGGCCCTAGCTGGATGCGCCCTTACAGAGAGATAGCGGATCCAGCCTTTGGGGCATCTTGCTGTGTGCTGAGCACTGTGAGCACTACTCTAGTTGTCTGTTACTGTGTGCCCGTGAGGCCCTAGCTGGATGCGCCCTTACAGAGAGATAGCGGATCCAGCCTTTGGGGCATCTTGCTGTGTGCTGAGCACTGTGAGCACTACTCTAGTTGTCTGTTACTGTGCCCGTGAGGCCCTAGCTGGATGCGCCCTTACAGAGAGATAGCGGATCCAGCCTATGGGGCATCTTGTTGCACTAGGAGCTAATTAGACATTGGGTTAGACATTGCTTACCATAGAATTGCATCAAGGATTTGGTCAGTATTCTCTTGACATGGTTTGTAACTGTATGGCTCTTCTCTGAGCGTGTCTAACGCTAACTAACTGACTTAATGTCATCAACACATTAAGTACTAATGTTTGTGTCTACATTTATAGTAGGCCTTGGAAGTTTATTTTGTATTTGGCATGCTGAATGTATCTATTAATAACTGTGTATCATAACTTCCCCCCCCTCCTGAAGTTTTGTAGAGATGAACACACATTCATGCTAAATCTATAAACATGTACTAATTCATAGAATTATCCACTAACGCAACAATAACGTCTGCGGCTAATATGATCGATCTCTGATTGTATTTCAGCAGACAAACCCTATGCAGGCCATTGCGGTAAGACAGTATTTTTGTTGTTGTAGTATCGTTTTCAATTACAAATGTATTAGTCTGACAAAGTTACTCTGTAATTATACCATTGATATGAATGAATGACAATAAAACCAATGTGTTTTTATTCACCTAAAGGATTCTGAGAATGCCAGAGTGTCCATCACATTCTTCCGTCTGTTCCGTGTGATGCGTTTGGTTAAACTACTAAACAGGTCAGAGGGCATCCGTAACCTGCTGTGGACCTTCATCAAGTCCTTCCAGGTCAGTACCAGTCAGTGTTTCCCTAACCTCAATTTACAGGCTTCCTCACATTTCTTCGTAAACAGCAGAGTGATGAGCAAAACTTGGAGTAGGGAAACACGAGACCCAAATGGAAGGTCGGGTCCAACTGGTGGTTCTGGAGCCAATTCCTACTGGGTTGCAGCAACCATGTATGGAACTGATGGTAGTTTAAGTAAATATCACCGGATATCACTGGTTGGCATGACTCAATGTGTGTTTGTTCTGCAGGCTCTACCCTACGTGGCTCTTCTGATCGTCATGCTCTTCTTCATCTACGCAGTCATCGGGATGCAGGTCAACTTTTAAGAGTGAACTGAATATTTTTAAGTACATACACACTATGGGTCCACTTACCCTTGAGTCTTCCCTTTCAGGTGTTTGGAAAGATAGCCTTAGTGGATGGCACACAGATCAACCGCAACAACAACTTCCAGACATTCCCCCAAGCTGTCCTGCTGCTATTCCGGTGAGTCAGTCAGTCAGATTTAGAGAGTGGATTTTTTATATTTTTTATTTAACCTTATTTAACAAGTCAGTCAGAGGTAAGGTCAGAGTTCACACGTACTGTATATCCACCACTGAGGTGCCTGTGTGTCTATGGGAGGGTGCAACAGAACTTTCAGATAGAAATATACTTGGTAAAAACACCATCTGTGATGTAGTGATTTGGCCTATTGAATACACTAGTTGTGTTACAGGAGAGGCGTGGCAGGTAGAGATGCTGGCTAGTATGTACGGGAAGCTGTATTGTCCTATTGTCCTAACTGAATCCGATGCCCTCTGTATTCTCCCACCAGTTGTACTACAGGAGAGGCGTGGCAGGAAGAGATGCTGGCTAGTATGTACGGGAAGCTGTATTGTCCTATTGTCCTAACTGAATCTGATGCCCTCTGTATTCTCCCACCAGTTGTACTACAGGAGAGGCGTGGCAGGAAGAGATGCTGGCTAGTATGTACGGGAAGCTGTATTGTCCTATTGTCCTAACTGAATCCGATGCCCTCTGTATTCTCCCACCAGTTGTACTACAGGAGAGGCGTGGCAGGAAGAGATGCTGGCTAGTATGTACGGGAAGCTGTATTGTCCTATTGTCCTAACTGAATCTGATGCCCTCTGTATTCTCCCACCAGTTGTACTACAGGAGAGGCGTGGCAGGAAGAGATGCTGGCTAGTATGTACGGGAAGCTGTATTGTCCTATTGTCCTAACTGAATCCGATGCCCTCTGTATTCTCCCACCAGTTGTACTACAGGAGAGGCGTGGCAGGAAGAGATGCTGGCTAGTATGTACGGGAAGCTGTATTGTCCTATTGTCCTAACTGAATCTGATGCCCTCTGTATTCTCCCACCAGTTGTACTACAGGAGAGGCGTGGCAGGAAGAGATGCTGGCTAGTATGTACGGGAAGCTGTATTGTCCTATTGTCCTAACTGAATCCGATGCCCTCTGTATTCTCCCACCAGTTGTACTACAGGAGAGGCGTGGCAGGAAGAGATGCTGGCTAGTATGTACGGGAAGCTGTATTGTCCTATTGTCCTAACTGAATCCGATGCCCTCTGTATTCTCCCACCAGTTGTACTACAGGAGAGGCGTGGCAGGAAGAGATGCTGGCTAGTATGTACGGGAAGCTGTATTGTCCTATTGTCCTAACTGAATCTGATGCCCTCTGTATTCTCCCAACAGTTGTGCGACAGGGGAGGCGTGGCAGGAAGTGATGGTGGCCAGTATGTACGGCAAGAAGTGTGACCCCAAGTCTGACTTCCTACCTGGGGAGGAGTACACCTGTGGAGCCAGCTTCGCTGTCTTCTACTTTATGTCCTTCTATATGCTGTGTGCCTTCCTGGTCAGTAGTCCTTTATCCTCTCCTCTCTTCTCTTCCAGGAAGTATTGTTGTTGTCTTAAGTTATCTTTCTCTCCCATCTCAGATCATCAACTTATTCGTGGCTGTGATCATGGACAACTTTGACTACCTGACACGTGATTGGTCCATCCTGGGTCCTCACCATCTGGATGAGTTCAAGAAGATCTGGGCCGAGTACGACCCGGATGCCACGTGAGTCATCTCTGAACCCAGATCCAAGTTTTGCGTGCACTGGTCAGCTATTTATGTCACTAAAGAGACTAGTCCTCTGTCAAGAATGCAGGGACAATGCCCCATGGCATTCCCTTTCAATCCACAATAAGTTAATGTTGGTAGGAGTTTCACATGACATCTGTATGTAGTTGATGCTCTAAGTCTTGGTACCCAGAGCTAATATATAGCTCCTCTCTCTAAATCAATGTGCCTAAGTGTATTCTGTCCTCTTGTCCTGCAGGGGGCGTATAAAACATCTGGACGTGGTAACACTACTGCGAAGGATCCAGCCTCCGCTAGGCTTTGGGAAATTCTGTCCGCATCGCTCAGCCTGCAAGGTAAGTCATGTTATTTGGATGAAATGGATTGCCATTTAAATGGGTACCATTGCCATGTACCACGGATGTGGTTTGGTGCCTGATAATGTGTACAGTACATCTTCTCACTGGTGTCCACTCTCTCTTGTTCCCCTCTTCTCCCTGACAACAGCGTTTAATATCCATGAACATGCCCCTGAACAGCGATGGCACAGTCACCTTCAATGCCACCCTTTTTGCCCTGGTCAGGACTGCCCTCAAGATAAAGACTGAAGGTGTCGAAGGTGTCTTGTCTCTAGCACTGCGCCCGTCTGACACCATAAATAATATTCCATGTTTATGTTTGTGTTTTTATGTAATACTTTGTTTTTCCTGTCTTATGTTGACTAGGTAACTTTGAGCAGGCTAATGAAGAGTTGAGAGCCATTATAAAGAAGATCTGGAAACGCACCAGTATGAAACTGCTGGACCAGGTCATCCCACCAATCGGAGGTGAGCATTTCACTGTGACCCCTACATGAACTCTACCTAACTGAAAGGTCATGTACAAAAGCCCCTAGAATGTAGCAGCATGCTAAGATGAACCCTTGTCAGCAAAGTTGATCTGATCTGTTGACTCTTTCAAACATCTTTCCTACGTGACTTTTCATCTTGGTCCTTCGAGCCGGATTGTGTTTTCCAGTGGTGTTGTGACAGATTTCCGTCCACCACAACATAGACAATTGCCTCCAGTTAGCTCTGTTTGGGTTTTGACACTTTGTTTTATTGGGATCTGTCCTAGATGACGAGGTGACGGTGGGAAAGTTCTACGCCACCTTCCTGATCCAGGATCATTTCCGTAAGTTTATGAAGCGTCAAGAGGAGTACTATGGCTACCGGCCCACCAAGAAGAGTGCTAATGGGAGTGCTCCAGAGATGCAGGTGAGTCCCTCACATTGTTGTATAGCAGGTTTGTGGTCAATTGGAATTGAAGTCTGTCAATTCAGGAATTCAACTGAAAAAAGTGCATCTATTTCTAATGACTTCTCAATAATCTGAAAAAGAGAAACTATTTATTTAAAGCATTTTTCTATTTAGAATTCAAATCACTCCCTGAAATGAGTGAATTCAATTCCAATTGACACCAATCAACGCTCGTTTGGATGTACACCTTTCTGCACACCATCTTTAGGCTTCAAAATCATCCTCAAATCATCCTCTGCTTGTGTCGAACATCTCAAACTCTACTGTAATCTCTACCTCTCTTTTACCCTCCATGTTTGTTTCTCTCCTCACTTTGGTCATCTGAAATTCATCCTTATTGTTCTCACCCTCTCTTTTCTCTGCCCTCTCTTTTCTCATCTTCCTCCTCTGTTTTATCCCTCTCCCATTTCCTCCCTAGGCTGGTCTGAGGAGTATAGAGGAGGAGGCAGCTCCACAGCTCCACAGGGCCATCTCAGGAGACCTGCTGAATGAGGAGGAGATGGAGAGAGCCATGGAGGAGTCTCTGGAGGAAGGCATCTACAGGGTGAGACACCGACGGAGCACTTTCTTTTAGTTTAGCAAACTTTATGATCCCATCTGGGGAAGTAAATATGGTTCCAACACACCATAAACAAAAAGGACGTTAAAAACAATATCATACCATATTGTGTATATATATATACAGTGCATTCGGAAAGTATTCAAATCCCTTGATTTCTTTACACATTTTGTTACGTTACAGACATATTCTAAAATGGATTCAATCGTTTTTTTCCCCCATCAATCTACACACAATACCCATAATGACAAAGCAAAAACAGGTTATTAGATATTTTTACAAAAAAAAAACGGAAATATCACATTTACATAAGTATTCAGACCCTTTACACCAGTAGTTTGTTGAAGCACCTTTGGCAGTGATTACAGCCTCGAGCCGTCTTGGGTATGACGCTACAAGCTTGGCACACCTGTATTTGGGAAGTTTCTCCCATTCTTCTCTGCAGATCCTCTCAAGCTCTGTTCGTTTGGATGGGGAGCATCGCTGCACAGCTATTTTCTGGTCTCCAGAGATTTTTGATCGGGTTCAAGTCCGGGCTCTGGCTGGGCCACTCAAGGACATTCAAAGACTTGTCCCGAAGCCACTCCTGTATTGTCTTGGCTGTGTGCTTATGGTCATTGTCCTGTTGGAAGGTGAACATTCACCCCAGTCTGAGGTCCTGAGCGCTCTGGAGCAGGTTTTCATCAAGGATCTCTGTACTTTCCCTCTATCCTGACTAGTCTCTGAAAAATTGGTGCCAGGTTTCCTCCAGACGTGACGCTTGGCATTCAGGCCAAAGAGTTCAATCTTGGTTTCATCAGAACAGAGAATCTTGTTTCTCATGGTCGGAGAGTCCTTTAGGTGCCTTTTTTTCAAACTCCAAGCGGGCTGTCATGTGCATTTTACTGAGGAGTGGCTTTCGTCTGACCACTCTACCATAAAGGCCCACATGTTGCAGTACTGCAGAGATTGTTGTCCTTCTGGAAGGTTATCCCATCACCACAGAGGAACTCTAGAGCTCAGAGTGACCATTGGGTTATTGGTCACCTCTCTGACCAAGGCCCTTCTCCCCCAAATGCTCAATTTGGCCAGGTGGCCAGCTCTAGGAAGAATCTTGGTGGTTCCAAACTTCTTCCGTTTAAGAATGATGGAGGCCACTGTGTTCTTGGGGACCTTCAATGCTGCAGATTTGTTTTGGTACCCTTCCCCAGATCTGTGCCCCGACACAATCCTGTCTCGGAGCTCTACGGACAATTTGACCTCATGGCTTGGTTTTAGCTTGGACTGCGTGAATCAGGTCTTCATGGTCAAATTGCTGCAAAGAAACCACTACTAAAGGACACCAATAAGAATAAGAGACTTGCTTGGGCTAAGAACATGAGCAATGACCATCAGACCGGTGGAAATCTGTCCTTTTTGGTTTTTGGTTCCAACCGCTGTGTCTTTGTGAGACACAGAGAATGTTAACGGATGATCTCTGCATGTGTGGTTCCCACCGTGAAGCATGGAGGAGGAGCGGTGATGGTGTGGGGGTGCTTTGCTGGTGGCACTGTCAGTGATTTATTTAGAATTCAAGGCACACTTAACCAGCATGGCTACCACAGCATTCTGTAGCGACGTGCCATCCGATCTGGTTTGCGCTTTGTGCGACTATCATTTGTTTTTCAACAGGACAATGACCCAAAACACACCTCCAGGCTGCGTAAGGGCTATTTAACCAAGGAGAGTGATGGACTGCTGCATCAGATGACCTGGCCTCCACAATCACCCGATCTCAACCCAATTGAGATTGTTTGGGATGAGTTGGACCGCAGAATGATGGAAAAGCAGCCAACAAGTGCTTAGCATATGTGGGAACTCCTTCAAGACAGTTGGAAAAGCATTCCTCATGAAGCTGGTTGAGAGAATGCCAAGAGTGTGCAAAGCTGTCAAGGCAAAGGGTGGTTACTTTGAAGAATCTCAAATCTAAAATCGATTTTGATTTGTTTAAACCTTTTTTGGTTACTACATGATTCCATATGTGTTATTTCATAGTGTAGATGTCTTCACTATTATTCTACAATGTGGAAAATAGTAAAAAATAAAGAAAAACCCTTGAATGAGTATGTGTGTCCAAACTTTTGACTGGTACTGTATGTGAATAAGATATTTCTGTTTTTTATTTTTAAGAAATGTGCATATAAAAAAACAGTTTTCGCTTTGTCATTATGAAGTACAGTGTGTAGATTGATGAGATATTTTTTTTTAGAATAAGGCTGTTACGTAATAAAGGGGTCTGAATACTTTCTGAATGCACTGTACATATATTTAATGTAGCCTGTCACAGTCTTTATCTTTAATCAGAGCAGGATAAGATAAACATATAAACGTCCCTTATTCAGGACCCTGTCTTTCAAAGATAATTCGTAAAAATCCAAATAATTTCACAGATCTTCATTGTAAAGGGTTTAAACACTGTTTCCCATTCTTGTTCAATGAACCACAAACAATTAATGAACATGCACCTGTGGAACGGTCATTAAGACACTAACAGCTTACAGATGGTAGGCAATTAAGGTCACAGTTATTAAAACTTAGAACACTAAAGAGGTCTTTCTACTGACTCTGAAAAACACCAAAAGAAAGATGCCCAGGGTCCCTGCTCATCTGCGTGAACGTGCCTTTCGCATGCTGCAAGGAGGCTTGAGGACTGCAGATGTGGCCAGGGCAATAAATTGCAATGTCAGTACTGGGAGACACTTAAGACAGCGCTACAGGGAGACAGGACGGACAGCTGATCATCCTCGCAGTGGCAGACCACGTGTAACAACACATGCACAGGATCGGTACATCCGAACATCACACCTTCGGGACAGGTACAGGATGGCAACAACAACTGCCCGAGTTACACCAGGAACGCACAACCCCTACATCAGTGCCCAGACTGTCTGCAATAGGCTGAGAGAGGCTGGACTGAGGGCTTGTAGGCCTGTTGTAAGGCAGGTCCTCACCAGACATCACCTGCAACAACGTCGCCTATGGGCACAAACCCACGGTCGCTGGACCAGACAGGACTGGCAAAAAAGTGCTCTTCACTGACGAGTCGCGGTTTTGTCTCACAAGGGGTGATGGTCGGATTCGTGTTTATCGTCAAAGGAATGAGCGTTACACCGAGGCCTGTACTCTGGAGCGGGATCGATTTGGAGGTAGAGGGTCCGTCATGGTCTGGGGAGGTGTGTCACAGCATCATCGGACTGAGCTTGTTGTCATTGCAGGCAATCTCAACACTGTGCGTTACAGGGAAGACATCCTCCTCCCTCATGTGGTACCCTTCCTGCAGGCTGATCCTGACATGACCCTCAAGCATGACAATGCCACCAGCCATACTGCTCGTTCTGTGCATGATTTCCTGCAAGAAAGGAATGTCAGTGTTCTGCCATGGCCAGCGAAGAGCTCGGATCTCAATCCCATTGAGCATGTCTGGGACTTGTTGGATCGGAGGGTGAGGGCTAGGGCCATTCCCCCCAGGAATGTCCGGAAACTTGCAAGTACCTTGGTGGAAGAGTGGGGTAACATCTCACAGCAAGAAGAGGCAAATCTGGTGCAGTCCATGAGGAGGAGATGCACTGCGGTACTTAATGCAGCTGGTGGCCACACCAGATAGTCCTGACTGTTACCTACGATTTTGACCCCCCCTTTGTTCAGGGACACGTTATTACATTTATGTTAGTCACATGTCTGTGGAAATTGTTCAGTTTATGTCTCAGTTGTTGAATCTTGTTATGGTCATACAAATATTTACACATGTTAAGTTTGAGAGGACGTGAGAGGACGTTTCTTTTTTTGCTGAGTTTAGATGTGCCTGGGTTGTTTTAACCACAGTGTTTGTGTTTGGTTGTGCAGCGCCAGGGCGGTCTGTTCGGGGACTATTCAGACCCGTTCTCCACAGAGACCAGCAGTGTCTCGCCCTCCCACATGGCTAGCCAGCGTCCCCTACAGCTATCAGAGAACCGCCCCGAGGAGGCTGAGTTGCCCCTCAGTCGCTCAGACTCCGTCTTCCTCCCCAATACAGAGTTCTTTCCCCTGACCCCCACCATACACAACAGCAACAACAACGCGTAAGTAATGTCGTCCCCAGGCTAATTGAGTACTGTTACTGACCTCAACCAAACACAACAGCTACAACAATCTATGAGTAGAGTACTGTTGCACCACCAAAGCTGCATTTGCTGCCACAGAAACGAATGAATGGAGGCCCAAGATTAATAAGCACTTTGAGAACCTGGAAAAGCACTGTATGAATCCAATCAATCAATGATCTTCTTTTGCAAATTCAGCACTATTTGGGTGATACGGTACACTTTGCTTGCTGGTATGTATAAGATACATGGCTTACCTGATTTATATATAGATTTTTTTATGTTTATAGGTTTTCTTATGAGAGAGAGGAGAGTCCGAAAGTGAGCAGGCACCATTCCAGAGTGGACACAGAGCGCAGCTCTCCAGGTCAGTTCAACATCAGCCTAGGCCGGGATTTAGTCTGCGTAAGGGCCGTGTTATAGCGTGGCTGACAGTCAAAGGTCACCTCCACTTGAGCTAACATGCACAGTGTTTCCTCTGAATGTGATCTCCCCGAAAAATGCCCTGAAAAGCCACATTGTCGGGTGTCTAGTGCGCTGCGCTAGGAATTGAATCCCGGCCCTATTCACGTAATCAATCCTACTATCTGCTGATCATCATCACCCTGCATGATATTTGACATACTGTTGGATACTCTTTAGTCATTCTTGTGTCCTACAATAAATAACTGTGTTCTTCTGTCTGTCTCCTGTAGATAGCAGACACTTCTCTGAGATCAGTCAGAAACCAATCAGAACAGACATCACTCAGGTAACATAATACACACCAGATTGAAGACCCCATAAAACCCATTTAAACACTAAATGGACCAGTGATGGGCAACTCCAGTCCTCGCGGGCTAGAGTGGTGTGACACATTTTCTCCATCCCGAGCAAACACCGCTGATTAAACTAAACTGCATTCTAAACTGAAGATCATATTAGCTAAATATTGGAGTCAGTCGTGTTAGCTGTGGCTGGGGCAAAAGTGTAACACCAATCAGGACCCTGAGGACTGGAGTTGCCCATCCCTGCCATAGGCAAAACAGATTGAATTTAGCTGAGTCATGATTCTGTTGTTCCATGAATGTCCTAACTGTAAGTGTTGTCTTTGTTGTTGCAGTTCCCCTATGACCTCAAATACGGTGAGATCCAGTCTCTCCCCAGCTGTTCCCAAGCTAAAGGGGAAGCTACAGAGGAAGCTGAAGGGGCCACAGGAGGCTCTGTGTCTGCACCTGCCGCTGACCAGCTGATCAAAGAGGTACGTTGATACTGATTGACAGATTGTTAATCAGTTATTTAAACTACATATGTAAATCCATGTTTTTCCTCTGTGCCAGGTTCCTCCCTGAGACCCTGTTTGTAACAGTAAACATCATATCAATGTACGTATCATGTCCTCCGTCAGGTCTTAGTGGTTGGCGGTCTTGGCGACCTGGCCAATGACAATTCGTTTGTGGCGGTGACTCGTAATGAAATGGCCGAGGCAATGCGCATGCCCATGTCCCACTTTGAAGACGTGGCCCTGGGCCTCCTCAACGGGCGCAGTGGCCACGCAACCTCCGCCACGAGGAAGAAGAGCCCAATCCCTGTGCCCCCTTCCGCCCCGGACCGGCCCTCTAGGTCTACAGAGCTGAAACCGAAACCCCAGGAGCAGAGAAAGAAGCGCCTCGTCACAACCTTTAAACAACCCCTGAAGGGGGAAGAGGCAGACACCAAAGTGTAGAGAGTCTGTCATCGGAGTGCCCATGACGACAGTGGCGTTATCTTGTGACATGATATTGACACTTGACTTGACAAGGCTGTGTTGTAGTTGGTGACATCACACACTCGCAGCATTAACAAATCCTGATTAGTTGCAGTGGCGATGAGCTCAATCCACTAACCATAGTTTCCAATGGAGACTGGAGGAAATAGGCCCTCTAACCAGGGTTGATGGCCGAGTTACTAGGCTCTAGCTGGTTGGCTGTTCAGGTTTTAACATGCTATTCCACTGTGGTTGTCAATTCCACTCTTGTCAATTCTGATTGAATTCTTGAATCAGATTCATGATTCTTATGGAAAACTAACCGACAAAGGAAAAGGAATATTCTGCTACGGTAATACATTTGAATCTTCTCAGTCCCGCCATATTTATTTCAACAAATTAAAAAAGAACTTATCACAGAGTGCACAGGTTCATGAACCTCTTTATTTGTTATGTTTGTTGACGTAATAATCTATTCCATAGAGTGGTTAGACAGAACAACTATGTCCAGTCTGCTGTGTTTCTTACTAAAACCCTAACTAATGCCCTGTACACACTGCAGGATAGCATTTTTTTGTCATGAATCTTGTTCTAGAGGCAGCGCTGCAGTGGTCACTAGCGAGCATTAAAAAAAATCTAATTTTGAACGTAACCCTAACCTTAAATTAAGACCAAAAAGCCCATTTTGACTTTGCAGCTGGCCTATTGCTCCATTCTGCCTCCAGGACAAGATGCATGACAATAAACTTCAACATGCGCACACACACAACTTGTATTGTGTGCATGGTGACAGATGGTGCTTTCAAGACAAATGGGAAAAAAACAAGGTCAAAGCTCTTTTTTTCCCCCAAGTTGTCTTGAAGGCACTGAAGTCGGAAGTCAGAGATTTCTGAGTTACCAGTTGTTTTGAACGCAGCAAAAGTCTGTGAGTGGAGACAGGGGTGTCCCAGCAAGGGCTGAAGGGGAAAAAGGAGGTGAGAAAGAAAGAATGCCATTTTGGATCACCTGTGAGTGCGTTTCAGTGAGTTTCTATTTATCTGGGAAAACTGCAACTGTTGCATTTGAACAGTTTAGTTCAAGCTTTTGAAAAGAGTCTCTCCTGTTAAAACATCCAGGATGCCAAGGAAAGGCTTAGTACACACTCAGGTTGTACATCTGATGCACAACACATTTGACACAAGTTTTGATAAAGCCTTACCATAGAGATAGAGGACTCTGCATGGATATCACCCGTTTTTAGCATGGACAGTGCCATTGAGGGCTTCCATCATTTTAACGTGGTTAACTGGGTGGGGACTCCCACGAGTTGGGAGCAATCAGTCACTGAAGAACATGAGCTACTTTAAAATGGAGATAGCTTCAATAGCACTGCTGTCACAGACACTATAATGGAGCAGTATACAAAGATGAGTCTATCTCTATGAGCCTCACTGTTTGTGTTCTTAAAGGCAACATCCTTCATTTATGTCGTTAAAGGGAGGACTTGCCATCTTTTTACTTTATTTACACTTGTCTTCATTTAATCGAGACTTGTAAAACACTTTCCTTGATACTCAACCTCCTCCCACTGTGGGTTTGGGCACTTTTTTAAGAGGAAGTTTATTTTATTTTTTTAAACGTGTTGGACATTTCTTTGTACTTTTAATTTATTCATTATTATTGTATTATCAATGTTTGAATACTCACTGAAATAGGTGTATAGGGGAGAGTGGGGTAAGTGGAGTAAATGTTTCATTCAGCATCACTCTGTAAAGGGAAATATATTATTTCTAACAAAAAGGTATCTACATATATTTCAGGATGTTGCACATCCCTTGAAATAATCAGAATTCATGTCAAAATTAGTTTTGAAAACATCACTATGTTTTTGGACAAGATGTCTCTTGGCACAACTTATCCCCAGGTTAAGCCACCAACACATTTCTGTACTGAATGAAATATTACCATTACTTTTTTAAAACCATGTCTATCTTTATTTCCAAACACAATGATAATCACTGTTTGTCTTTTAATCATATTTTACCCCAAGCTTAACGCCTAACAAACACTTAGTACATTTGAACATATCCCAGTGATAATGCTTTGCATTATGCTTGGGAAGAAAACACATTCACTTACCCCAAGACAAACATTTTGGTTTAGATTCAAGCATCATGAAACCTCAAATTCATTTGACTTGCTGAAAATCAGTTTTTTTTGGTCTTAACTTGCTTACCACTTTTTACATGTGGTTTCTTCCTTCACAGACTCCACAAAATGACATTTTCCTAAATATTTGGTCAAATTATACATTTTGTTTGGGGTTTCCTAGAGACGAGGGAGGCTCAACTTACCCCACTCTCCCCTACTGGTATTTAGCACTTATCTAACAGATCACATTGTAGTTCATGAAGATATTGTATTTCATACAAACCAGAGATTTTGTTAAATGAGATTATGTATTAATGACCAGAGGTTAAAATGAAGTTGAAAGTAAGAAGAAAATGTAATAAAAGGTGATTCAGGATTTTAAGTGGTGCTGAAGTTAGTCTAGATTTGATTTGATCAAGAGTTGTTAGTCATATCAGCATACCTGGCGTATGGTGGATTTAGCATGAAAGCCCACATAGGGGATTAACTGGTTTTGTACAAAACAACTTTGCACATTTTTTTGTCTGGGGAAGGATCTCAAAAGTATTTTTCTCGATTCCTTGCGAGCTCTTTCCTCACCTTTTCCTGAAAATGTAAATTGCAAGCAAGGAGAGCATTGGAGAAGATCTGATGTTTTGAGGATGCAAAGAAAGACCGAATCAAGGAAAATACCTTTGAGATTCACACAAGGTCTGTTTTTTAATTTAGTTATCTTAACAGGTCCTAAAGGAGTTATTTTTCACTTCATCATCCTCGTTGGCCATTTCTGCCTTAGAAACCGGTTGGTCTTTAAAAAGATAACGCTGCATAAATCAGACATTAAGTAGTGGGTGGGACAGCTTCTAACCCTGCTATATCAAGTAAACCCATCTTCTAATATGTGCCTTTCAACAAAATGTTTTTGTTTGTTCTTCATGTCAGTCAGATGGAGCTTACACTGGCAAAACAAATAAAACATCCAAAATATACATCACTTTGGTTTACTTGATTTTTTGTTGTTGTAATGTGCCATGCTTGACTTGGACTGAAATAGGTTCTGGTACTCATTTTGGGTGCCGGTACTGTTTAGGTGCAGGAATCCCACAATACTTTTGAGCTAATATTTTAGAGCTCAAGCAGTAGAACATTTGAGATGCCAGTACTCCGCTCCGGTGAACTCCGTCCCAAAGTGAAGCACTGGTTATCTGCAGAAATAAAAATGTACAAAAGGATTAAGTACCATCAGGGTTGAGACGTGGCCGGCTGTTTACAACACAACGCAAGAAGCATCAGCATAAACAGGTGAGTTTGCTCAAATGGTGCTGAAAAACGTGATACGACAAATATAAATGGCTGGCCTCTAGAGGGAGCCTCATGGAAAGACATGTCAAATTTGAATAACCGCTCCTTCGTACTCGTTGCTGGGAGAAAACTGAGGCAATACTTTTGGCATGTCAAAGCATACGTACACTTGACGTACACTCCACTCACCCTTATGGACCGGAAAGTCCTGCCTCAAAACACACATACCCGCGGGATGAATAAAAGTTATAAAACACAGGGACCGAACACTAAACTTAAAAGTTATGAAAGGGTTCAACCTACTTCTACCACAAATACACAATTAGAATACAAGTTAAAATAGTATATTTTATTAACTAAAAAATAATCGATACAATGTCAATGGAATAAACGTGTCTTATGCAAAACTGACCCTTAAAACGGATAATTACATTTCCCATTGGCCCTGGACAGATTTTAAAAAACAGAGGCAGGGGGGACACTTTAAAAGCAGACTCCATCCCCAAGTCAATAGGGCTGAACTCATAAACCTTCCTCACCTTTATAAATTGACCCTTGCCTTAGTGATACAATTCATAAAGATTGGATATGAACATGCACCTAATGTAAAATGAATAACAATAAAATAACTGCTTTTCATCATTCTGGTCTTAAGTCATGTTCACCAGTTGTTCCCCTCTTCAGAGGAAGCAGCTAATCTAACAAGGTGGTCAAATTAGATGGATTTCCTTAATTGAGTTTCACAGTTTATATCCAATAAGAATTAAAACAGTTGTGATTTACCTCGTATTAAATTAGGTCATGGTTAGAATTAAAAAATATATATATAATAATTTGGTAACTTCCCCAAAATTCCCAGTTGGAGGATTCCTGAATTTACTGCATGTTCCCTCCTGATTCCAGGTTAACTTCCAACAGGGTTTTCTGGAAAACCAGGACATTTGGGGAAAGGCTCAGAGCCTGTCTGGTAAAACTAACAGGTGGCTTGGTAGCCCGATTTAAACCGTGCTGTTTCGTTTCACTTCACGTATATTTTAGGGTTGCGCCACTCACAGTCATGCTTGCGGCTCCCCTTCAACGACATCAAACGCCTCCGTTTCTCCAACACCGCCATGGTATTTCCTATGGGCTGTTTTACTTTATGGTCGTCTGGTGTACAAAGACGTCTTCTTATGTGTCATTCCTGTTGGTGTAACCAACTGTGGCCATTACTGACTTAATCTTACCAAAAAAGGTAGAGAAATAATAACCATAGCCATTGCTGACATTGAGCCACACCTTGAAGTGAAACAACCAGAAAATTCAGCTTGGATACAGGCTAGTTAGACGTGGGGATTTTAAAATGCTCAGATGACATCTGACTGGGAATGAAGTGGCCACCTAATGGGACCTAAGGGTCTTCCAATCCTGACACAATTCAGACAAAAGTTTTTTTGTTTTTTTAAAAGTAGCACAATAAGTAGGGGGGGGACCAAAAAACAGGCTGAACACAAAGTAGAAAATAGCAGAATTTCAGATACTTCCATTACATAAACCAGTGAAATAACAGAAAGCAAGAATTTGAAGAAAGGGAAAGAGGTTAGTAGAAAACATTTATGAGACCAAAAAACAAGAAAAAAGCGTAATGGTTACATGTAAATACATGATCATTGTCAGCAGGTTCCTACCGTCTGAGGGACAAAAGCCTGATACAAATACACAAATTGTCAACAAGGCATGATTTCCAAATCATTTTACAATTTGTCTAAGCCTCATATAACCTTGTCCTGAAATACAATACTCACATGGTTCCAAATTAAAAGATTCAAATTGTATAAATGCACATTATATTCAAGGTGAAGCTTTCTAGAAATAACAACTTGCAGCTGCTGTAACTTGTCTCACCCCCTTCAGAAATAGCAGAAATGTTCTAATTCTAATATACTCCAAAAATACAGAAATTATTTTTAAAAACATGATAGCAAACAACATCTATTAGCTAATGGATGTTTGATCCACAATACAACCAATACACCACAGAACACATTATTAGCTACATTTGCCATCCATAGACACGAGCGATTTGGGTCATATTCATTCAGTAGGGACTAGCTGGACTTGTCCAATAAGAAACACAAAAATTCTGTTCTCAGTTACAAAAATGTGTTAAAACATTTTCGGTTGCCTGCACTAATGAATACGACCCTGGTTTAGTTGGATAACCAGAACGTCAAAATGCCAAAGAGTTAAAAGGTATGCCTGTCATTTTGCTCCTCTCCTCTGTGTGATGTCCTACTTGTTGGGGTTCTACTCGTTGGGGTTGGGGTTTGCGTCAGGGTACACCGACAGGTCAAAGGTCAGTACTTTGCTGATGACGCAATCTCCTTGCTGTGTGGGGGGGAGGGGGGAGAGTGACGCTGTCAGTTTTGCCCTTATTTCAGAAAACAGTTAGCATACATAGCTACATTCATTCTATTATCTAAAATGTGAGAGAAAAATGTCAAGATATTCTTATAGTAATGTTTTTATGTGAAAGCGATGCATTACAAGGCTTTAAGGATAGGTGTGTTGCATCTTGTGTTTTGTTGCGTCTGTACCTCTGGATAGACCCCGATGAGAGAGTCAGCCTTGGTGTAGAACTCTTCCTTTAGAGAGATCACTATGGCCTGAGTGTTCACGGACTGGTCTTTGATGTAGTTGGCCACCTGCATAGATGGACAGTATTAGACATAACAGCATGGTCATGACATAACAGTATAGTCATGACATAACATAGTCATCTGGATAACGTGGATTGACAACACATCAGACATCTCCAACCTATCCCTACAATATATAGTGCACTACTTTAAATTAGTGCACTTACATCAAGAATAGGGTGCCATTTTAGACCGATAGTGGTTTTAGCGAGATTTCAGGACAACGACATCGTAAACACATAAAGGTATTTCAATACATTAACAATGATCGTTCACGCGGCAGGGTTTTAGACACAGACCTTGCCAATGTTGGTGTTGTCTAGCGCAGCATCAATCTCGTCCAGGACAAAGAATGGGGCCGGCTTGTAGCTGTGTATGGCGAACAGCAGAGCCAGGGCAGCTACAGTCTTCTCCCCTCCAGACAGGTTGTCCATGGGTCTGAACCGCTTACCAGGGGCAACACAGTTATAGTTGATCCCATCCAGGTAAGGCTCCTCGGGGTTCTCCGGCCCAAGGAAGGCCTGGGATGAAGGAACACAACATCAACACACCGACAAAAGTTTTGTTCAAATCGAAAGGGGTGCAGTCAAACAGACCATCGATTTCATATGGAATGACCCCTATGTTAATGCAAATACCACATAATACAGTTTGTAGCTATTTTGACTTGGTGGAATACGTTTCAGACCGTTCGCGTATGGTACAGTACTACTATGGAGTATTGCTGAGGGACAGTACCTGGGCAGAGCTGTTGCGTGACAGGGCTTTGTAGATCTCATCAATGTTGGTGGATACAGCCTCAAAACAGGCGTTGAAGCGGTCAAACCTCTCCTTCTTGATCTGCTCAAACGCCTGCTTGGCCTTCTTGGCTCGCTTACGGGCCGCCTCAAACTCTGGAATGCAGAATAGAGCACCGTGAACACATTACGCAAATGAATACGCATCCTTCCCTGTTGTTTCATTCGACACATTTGCCAAGAGAGAGACGGTAAAAGTTAGTCCACGTCCTCAGACTCATTCTCCTCCGTACCGTCGCTGGTCTCCTGGAACTTGTCCCTGACGGACTCTAGTTTCTCCATGGCCTTCATGTTGGGTGCGCTGATTCTCTGCAGTATGGACTGCTGCTCGTTGAGACGTTGCTGCAGCGTGTGCATCTCTGCCTTGATCTCATCCTCCGCCAGCGCGTCCTGAGAAACAGCAGACAAATATGCTAGGCGACTCACACTACATTTCAAACTCACACAAAAAACAACTGCTGGGTATTGAATCATGGCTGAAACAGACAATTTTCCACTTACAGTCCCCCACAGTCTATGGGGGAGATGAACTGCGTCCCAATTCTGCACACGTCTCCAAAAGTGTGCACTTGCACACTCCCCGACATAGCCTTGGTATGCAGGGTTCACGCACGGGTGTATTTCTTACCTTGAGGTCTTCAGACAGGATGCTGTAGTCTATCTCTATGAGTGCCTCTTTAGCCAGGACAGTACTGGACGTTCTCTGACTGCTGCTAGACTCCTCCTGTTGGGAGCTCCCCTACACACAGAGAGAGAAACAACAAGATAATTACATAACACATAAAATAAATAATAAATAAATATATATATGGCCAAATAGCATTCTAGTTGGCTCTTAAAAAAAATAAATAATAATAAATATATATATGTGTGTGTATATTTTAAAAAGAGCAAACTAGAATGCTATTTGGCCCTATATATATTTTTTTTTTAATTTATTTATCTGTTTAGGGCCAAATAGCATTCTAGTTTGCTCTTTTTAAAATATATACACACACACACACACACACACACACACACACACACACATATACATATATATTTTAAAAAGAGCAAACTAGAATGCTATTTGGCCCTAAACAGACCTCTGTAGACTGACCCAAACTTAAGGAAAGCTTTGACTATGTACAGGCTCAGTGACCATAGCCTTTTTATTGGGGAAGGCCGCCTTAGGTTATGTGCACACTGCCTACAAAAGGAGGTGAAAACTGAGCTGCACTTCCTAACCTCCTGCCAAATGTTTGACCATAGACACAGATTTCCCTCAGATTACACAGACCCACAAAGAATTCGAAACAAACCCAATTTCGATAAACTCCCATATCAGCAGCAAGATCGGTGACCTGTTGCCACAAGAAAAGGGCAACCAGTGAAGAACACCATGGTAAATAGAACCCATTTATTTTCCCTTTTGTACTTTAAATACTTGCACATAATGACATTTGAAATGTCTTTATTTCTTTGGTGAGTAATGTTTTTTTTATTGTTGATGATCTATTTCACTTGCTTTGGCAATGTAAACATACGTTTCCCGTGGAGAGAGCGAGCATGTCAGAGAAAGAGAGAAAAAGGGAGGTAGAAAGCTGGACAAAGAGAGGGTGGGAGAGAGAGAGAGTGTTTAGTACCTCTCCCTGGCCGATGTCGTCCATGGTCCCAGAGCGTAGAGGCAGTCTGATGTCCTGCATCTTACAGGCCTGCAGCAGGTTGTGGCGGTCGCTGCGTTTCTGCTCCAGCTTGGTCTCGATGGCCGTCACTTCCTTCTGCAGCTGGGTCAGCTCCCTGGGGGAATAACACACATCGGGGTCAAACAATACCGCTGCAAACTGCAACGCTACAAAACGAGTAACTGTCTCGCTGGGTCAGCTCCCCAAGGTAAACACAAACACACAATTGTTGAACACAAACCAAATGGCAATGCTACAAACGGTTATTTCTTTTTTAATCACATACAATAATAATGTAGTAAGTAAGACATATGTGCCTTTCAGAAACGGGCAGAAAAAGAGGATGGGAGTTTGAGTGGGCGCAAGCGTCTATGTTTTGCGACTCACTTGTTGGCTCCTCCCAGTTTCTTGCGTATCTCCTCCATGTTGTGGTTCTTGTCGTTGACCTCAGACTTCTTGGTGAGGTGCTGGTTCTTCAGGTCCTGCAGCTGGGCCATGGTCTCGTCGATGATCTTCATGTGGCGGTGCTCCTCCTGGGAAAGGGACACAGGGAGAGAGGGAAAAAAAGTTTAAAAACCATCCAATCTCACCTAACAAAGAGAGTACACATTTGATTAGAGCCATTGGTCTAAGAATTTAGGCTGTGTCCCGAGTCTCCTCCCTTCACCCGAGGCGTGCACACTCCTCGTCATGGATATAAAAGCATTGGATTGGTGGATGGGTGGTTGGACGGAGTTTCCGCCATTGTTAAATCCATTGAGTGGGAGTGTGCAACTGCACATTTCAAGACTTAGTTCGGAAGCCGTTTATGTTAATCTCCCTTTACCTTCTTGAGTCGCTCTATCTCCGCCTCGTCCTTCTTGACAGTCTGCTCCCACATCATGACCTTCTCCTTGTCCTCTTTCAGTTGGTTTTTCTCATAGTCCAGCTGGATGCCCAGACGAGTCTTCTGGGTTTCAAACTCCAGCCTAAAGGTCACAAAATGGATGACGTTAGGTTAATACACTCAAAGAAACCGTCTCTCTCGCTCTCTCAATTCCCTTCCCCCTCAGACCTTTGCGTTTTAAGAAACAGGTGAGAGGATATGAGGAATGAAAGGAAGATGAATTGAGGAAGAGCCTAAGAGACAGACAAAATGGCTGACTACAGCACACAGAAACAGGTTCACATTCACAATGCCTATTCCCCCTCAGGAGACTGAAAAGATTTGGCATGGGTCCTCATATCCTCAAAAAGTTCTACAGCTCCACCATCAAAAGGATCCTGGTTGCATCACCGCCTGGTATGGCAACTGCTCAGCTTCCGACAGCAAGGCGCTACATAGGTTAGTGCGTACGGCCCAGTACATCACTGGGGCCAATCTTCCTGCCATCCAGGACCTCTATACCAGGCAGTGTCAGAGGAAGGCCTTAAAAATGACCAAAGACTCCAGCCACCCTAGTCATAGACTGTTCTCTCTGCTACTGCACAGCAAGCGGTACCTGAGCACCAAGTCTAGGTTCAAAAGGATTAATAGCTAATCGTACTATTTGCATTGACCCCCCCCCCCCATTTTTACAGTGCTGCTACTCACTGTTTATTATGTACGCATAGTCACTTTACCCCTACCTACATGTACATATTACCTCAACTAACCTGTACATTGACTCGGTACTGGTACCCTCTATATGTAGCCTTATTTTATTGTTTACCTTTTATTTTTTACTTTAGTTTATTTTGTAAATATTTTCTTAACTCTTCTTGAACTACACTGTTGGCTAAGGGCTTGTAAGTAAGCATTTCACAGTAATGTCTACACTTGTTGTATTTGGCGCATGTGACAAATAAAGTTTGATTTGACATTGACAACGGAGGAGAGTGACTTACCGTTTCTTGGCGATCTCGTTCTGCCTCTTCACCTTCTCCTCCTCGAACTCTCTGATGTTTCTGACCCCAATCTCTTTACAGAACTCGATAAACACCTCATCTTCCACAACGTTCATCCGGTCTCTCAAATTATTGACCTCCTTTTCACGGGATTGGATGATCCTCTTGATGTCGTTGATGCGAGGGCCGAAGTTAGCCAGCTCACTCTCCAGCTTGGATTTCTCCTACGGGGGATGGGAAAAGGTCTTCAAGCTAGTCTATTGAAATCACAACAGTGTGTCTACGGGGTTCTAGAAACCCTACCGACACACACATTGTGCAGTAGAAACCTCTATTGATGACTTTAAATAAATCATTATAGATCACCACATCACATAAAAAGGCCACATGCAGCTCCAGAGCCACAGGTTTCAGACCCTTGGTTTAGGGCTACCGCAAAACGAACGGACACTGTGTTGCTACACATCCATACCTGCATGTTGAGGGAGAGGTGTCGGGTCTTGGTCTGCTCCAAGTCGCTCTGGGAGTATTTCAGTCTCATCTGGAGGCCGTGGGCCTGAGACTGAACCTGGCGCAGCTCTGCCTCCTTCCTCTTAGCCTTCATTTGCTCCTACACCCAAAGAGAGAGAGAGAGATGCCCCATTGTTATTGTAGTCCTGTTCCTTTCAGAGACGCATCATTGTTATCGCAGTGCTTGTGTTCAGTTATCAGCCTTGACAACGTTCTAATAGATACATTAGGCTGCTTATCCAAATGCAGCTTGATAACAGATAAGTAAAATAGGTTTTACGGTACTTAAGTTTCATATTAATACATGTTATAAGTATGGTAATATGTTATGAGCAATATGCCCTCTAAGCCACGTAGTAGAAATATCAGCCCGCGTAGAGAAGCACGGGATCAAAACTCTGGAAAGTTGAGTGAAGTTCAGTTAACACTATCAACGTTTCCCTTTACTGTGGGAATTGTGATCGAATCAACACAATATTATCCACTTTCAATTCAACATACCGAGAGAGAGAAAAAAAAAAAAAATTATGCAAGACTTACTATAATAATGCTGTGTTTACAGCATGAGTGGTCGTTTTTTGAGCTTGTTTTTTAATTTTTTTTTAATAGATCAAAGCGAGTGCCACATGTGCACATTTGTTCATATCCGTTAGTAGTTAGTGAGTTATTAGCCCAATTATAGATCAGTCAGCAAGGGGGGACTGTTTGCTTCCTAGAAGAGCACAATGTGTGTTTCTAGAAATCTTTGAAATGCGAGTCAGGTAAAAGAGCTTTTTTTTGTCTTAAAGGCGCAGTGTTGTATTTTGAGACAGCGAGTAGTATAATTTGACTGATTCTCTGTGATTATGGTAAGAGAATAATGACATTCTATATTTTGTAAAGTGGTTTCTTACAAACACAACAACCTTTTCAGTCACCAACTTGTCTGAAGGACAAGTGGATAAACAGGTTAATGTCAAGCCCTGTGTGTTTTTTCACATTGGCTGCTACTGTAGGCTGAATGATGGAACAGCTATTTCCATGTTAAAATGTTATGGAATGCATTTCTCCATTGTTTTTGATGGTAGGCCACTCTGGTAGACCTGCATTATTATAAAATAGCCACAGTAGCCTGCTTGACCAGTGTTAAACCTAACCTAAAAGCAGGTACGACCTCAGGGTTCACAGTTAAACGTGCCGGAAGTTACACCGAATTTTCAATGTTCAAGTTTGTGATCAACAGACCTGAAATTTGCCCAGTGCCGGAAAACAACAGAGGGAAGATTGGTTATGAGGTAGGATGCTCCAAATCACAATGGGATGTGCGACTGGATTACCTGGAGCGACATAACATGTTATGATGATGGTGATGATGCTGACGATGCTCAAGACCCCAGTGGCCAGAGTGACCGCTTACCTTGAGTTCCTCAGTGAGTTTCTCCTTCTTGTCCTTGAGTTTGTCCACAGCCTTCTCATCCCAGCGCCTGGCCTTAGCCTTCAGATCACTAGCACCCCCAGAGATCACACCGGACTTCTGGAACAGAGTACCGTCCAGGGCCACTGTCTGGAGGGAGGTAGAGGGAAAGAGAGGAGTCAGTGCACGTCTTCCACTCAAGGTGTGTGCGTACCTTGTGTCTGTGCGCAAAAAAATACAACCTAGCATTAGAATGTACCAGAGGCCAACAAAATAGAGAATTTCATTTCCGGGCTGGCTACTCTATGTGCTTGTTGAAAACACTACGGTGTGTGTGTGTATGCATCAGTGTGCGTGCGTTTTCCTCCTACCTTGTGTCTGTAGGGCCCTCCGAAGGCGATGCGCCGAGCGTCCTCTACGTTCTCGCAGACCAGTGCGTTACCACACGCGTACTGCAGGGCCTTCTTAATGTGAGGCGGCTCGTAGCGGATCACATCGATCACCAGCTTGGCGCCGCGCAGCTCACGCAGCTTCTCATCTGTAGGCTTCACCTGGAGACACGGACCGTTAAGACTGACACGAGCACAGAGCCGGAGATCAATAGACCGGACTGATACGGGTCTGTGTTCACATGGACATAATGCCATCGTGGAGTCCCATGTGTAAGTGACCAGTCCCGTTAACACTTAAGTCTTCCCCCAGTGTGTTACCTCCAGATAGTCGAGGGGCAGGAAGGTCTCCGGCTCTCCTCGCTGCTCCTTGATGTACTGGATACAGTCTCTGCCGGTCTTCTCCGAGTCCACGATGATGGCGTCCATGTTCTTGCCCAGCACCTTGGTCACAGCGATCTGAAACTTCTTCTGAGTGGGCTGGCACAGGTCGATCAGGCGGCCGTACTGCGGGGAAGAAGGAGAGAGCGCTGGAATGTGTCAAAACCATTTCACGGCCACGTCAATATTCTGAGGGAAGAAACATGTCTAGAAGACAGGAACAGTGAGCAGTTGCGGGGAGAGTAAAACAGAGAAGGAAGAGGGCATCCCAGTGACAGGCATAGATAGCTTACTCTGGTTGTCCTATTGCCTACAATGCCTCCAGTCCACAGTCCCGCCACAGATCCGGGATAGAGTTTTTAAGCTCTCCATGATCTCTGCTTTGTCTGGTAGCCTCTAGCCTTACCAGCTAACTGTGTGCTAACTATGCTAGCTGCAGCCTCCCGTAATTTTAGCACAGATCCAGCGTAGAATCTCTTAATACTTGGTGGTTGCCAACTGACATTCCCCAGCCCAAACTCTGCATCGGTAGGTGCCCCGCAGTCTTACCACCGATCCGGGATACAGTCTCTTGATGCTCTCCATGATCTCTGCTTTGCGTGCCTGCCTGCTGTTCTCCTGTCTGTCAATCCTGGCGTCGCCCAGCTGCTCCATCACCTAGGGAACAGAGATAAGATGTCAGTCAAATGTCCTCAGGCAATGTCGACTGATATGACATGGTCCTGGGACTTGCCATTTGCTACCAATCTACATAGCAGCAAACCCCACAGGAGAGAAGGGCAAAACTGAAAATGTATCGTTTTTTCCTCTTCCAGATGAGCAATTCTGATACAGTTATCATGCAATGTCAACACAAAACATTTTAACTTTCCCCCGGTGCGTTTCAGGATCAACCAATAGCTTGGATTGGTTGACTGACTGACAGATAAGTGTTCCAGTACCTGGTTGAGTTCCAGGTTGATCTCGTCGATCCTCTTCTTGGCCCCCTCTACCTCCTCAGTCAGCTCCTCCTCCATTCTCTTCTGTTCATCCAGAGACTGCTTGCTGGTGGTAATGTAGTCCTCCAGCTTCTCAATACGCTTCTGGTTCTCCTCTATCTCACGGATCTTCTGCTTGATCTTGGCCTGCAGATGTAACATATTAATAATGTTAAGCTCTCTTTTTCCATTGCGTGCCCCGACGAGCACAACCCTGTATTCCGTATCGTCCTCATCCTTTTACCTCGGTCTCCACTTTCTTCCTTTCCTCAAGGTCAAGCCGGTCCTGGTCGGCCTTCTGGTCTCTGTTGAACTTCTCCAGCTCCTGGGCCAGAGTGGCCGCCCGCTTACTGGCCTCCTCCTTCAGACGGTGGTAGGCCTTCACCTGGGGAGAGCGGGAGGAAGGTGGCGAGTATAGAATATTCACCTACATATTTGAGAGATAGTAAGTCTGGCTAACCTGGGAGATGAACCAGCGACCTTCCCATACATCCCTCACTGAGGCAACACTGCTGCCTGATAGTCCGCTGTAACCTTTCATAGGATCCCAGTCTATCTCCCTGTGACCATTCATATTTAACTTAGGAACACCCTTATGACCGTTCATAGGCTCCAACCTGGTTTTCCTCCAGTGTGAGGTCCTGTCCCTGGCTCTGGGCCTCCTCCTCCATGCGGTCGTCAAACTCCTGCCGGGCCATCTCCACAGCGCCCTGTTCTTTCTCCAACTCATCCATGTCCCCCTTCCTCTTCTTGTACAGCTTCTGGGCGTTCTGGAGGGACTTCTTGGCTGCCTCCAGTTTTTTGATCTTGTGGGAGGTGTTCTCTTTGGCCTTGATGTACTGCGGACGCTTTTGGTTCAGTTCAGCATCCTTCTCCCTGTAGGAGGAAGAGGGAGTGGAAAAGGTTAAGATATTAAATCGGTTAACTTCCAAAATGGCAACAATTCCACCTGGTCTATCGTATTCTTAGGCTCTTCTTCACGGCCTGTCCCCATTTCCCCTTGCTCCCTCCCTACGCACTTGACCTCCTCTACAGTCTGCTGGTCTCTCAATCCTCCCCAGCTCTCCCTCCCTACTCACTTGATCTCTTTCTCCACAGTCTGCTGGTCTCTCAATCCTCCCCAGCTCTCCCTCCCTCCATCCCCACTCACTTGATCTCTTTCTCCACTGTCTGTTGGTCTCTCATCATCCTCCCCAGCTCTTTCTTCTTCTCCTTCAGTTCCTCCTCCACGTGGTCCATCTTCTTGCGGTCCTTGTCGATCTCCTTGTTGCGGTGCGACAGCTCGCGGTTCAGCTTGTCGATCTCGGCGTCGTTGTGGTACAGCTTGAACAGCTGCATCTGGACGTGGGCCTTCACAACCTCGTCCTTCAGACGCTGGTAACGCTCAGCCTGGAGAGGGGGAGGGAGAAAGTGTGAATGATACATCAAAACTACATAGAAGGTTCGCAAATGGTGGCAATTTTTATTGAAACATTTTTTGTGTTGTAGGGCGAATTGCAAAAATAATGGGGTCTATCAATCTGTCTCAATATTACCTTCTACCTACTGATGGGAAGTGTGAGTGAGCTCTCGTGAGAAGAGAAGGATGCTATCTGACTGGCTGTCTTCCATACCTCCTCTTTCTCCTGCTTGGCCTCTTTGCGTTCAGCGGCGATGTTCTTCTTGCGGTGGTAGTTAAATTGGGTGTCCTCCTCAGCCTTCACCATCTCCTTCTTCCTACGGTCGTACTCCTGAGCCAGCTCCCCAGACCGGGAGATCTCCTCAAACAGAGCAGTACGCTCCTTAGGGTTCTTCATGGCTATCGACTCCACCGCACCCTGATTGGGGAATACATAGAGGTCAGAAGTTACGAACACAGTCTTAAACAGAGTAAGCGAGGTCCATGGACAAACAGTCTCTAGGGTTCTCTCACCAAGAGAGCTCTCATCTACATTATTCGTAGCTGTCTATTTACCACCACAAACCAGTGCTGCACGAAGACCGCACTCAACCAACTGTATTAGGCCATAAGCAAACAAGAAAATGCTCACCCAGAAGCAGCGCTTCTAGTGGCTGGGGACTTTAATGCAGGCCAACTTAAATCCGTTTTACCTCATTTCTACCAGCTATAAGTTATACAGCTGCACCAACGAGAGCCTCTTGACCAGTTGCATCACCGCCTGGTATGGCAACTGCTCGGCATCTGACCGCAAGGAGTTAAAAGAGGGTATTGCGTACGGCCCAGTACATCACTGGGGCCAAGCTTCCTGGCATCCAGGACCTCTATACCAGGTGGTATCAGAGGAAGGCCCAAAAAATGGTCAAAGACTCCAGTCACCCAAGTCAAAGACTGTTCTCTCTGCTACCGCACTGCAAGCGGTACCGGAGCTCCAAGTCTAGGACCAAAAGGCTCCTTAACAGCTTCTACCCCCAAGCCATAAGACTGCTAATTAACAACTAATCAAATGGCCACCCAGACTATCTACATTGACCCCCCCCCATTTTGTTTTTACACTGCTGCTACTCGCTGTTTATTATCTATGCATAGTCACTTTAGCTTGACTATCCTGTACCCCTGCACAGTCACTCGGTACCCCCTTGTTATTGTTACATACATTTCTTGTATTACTTTTTGACTTAGTTTATTTAGTAAATATTTGATCAACTATTTCTTGAACTGCATTGTTGATTAAGGGCTTGTAAGTAAGCATTTCACTGTAAGGTCTACACCGGTTGTATTCGGCACATGTGACAAATAACATTTGATTTTATTTGCTTTTAAGGAAGCTCTACACATATTCTGCTCAAATATGCAAATTGTTTGCATGTGCATATGTAGTGTACATTTTATATGAAGATCGAGAAAATCTGTCTACTTACACAAAACAATATGTAGATATATATATATAAATATTTGCATGTGACTATTACTGTGTGTGTGTGTATGTATGCCTTCTTCAGGCAGAAGTTTGCATCCTGTAGCTCCAACTCCAAAAAGTTCTGGGACACTGAAGTCCATGGAGAACAAGAGCACCTCCTCCCAGCTGCCCACTGCACTGAGGCTAGGTAACACGGTCACCACCGATAAATCCATGATTATCGAAAACTTCAATAAGCATTTCTCAACGGCTGGCCATGCCTTCCGCCTGGCTACTCCAACCTCGGCCAACAGCTCCGCCCCCCTGGCAGCTCCTCGCCCAAGCCTCTCCAGGTTCTCCTTTACCCAAATCCAGATAGCAGATGTTCTGAAAGAGCTGCAAAACCTGGACCCGTACAAATCAGCTGGGCTTGACAATCTGGACCCCCTATTTCTGAAACTTTCCGCCGCCATTGTCGCAACCCCTATTACCAGCCTGTTCAACCTCTCTTTCATATCGTCTGAGATCCCCAAGGATTGGAAAGCTGCCGCAGTCATCCCCCTCTTCAAAGGGGGAGACACCCTGGACCCAAACTGTTACAGACCTATATCCATCCTGCCCTGCCTATCTAAGGTCTTCGAAAGCCAAGTCAACAAACAGGTCACTGACCATCTCGAATCCCACCGTACCTTCTCTGCTGTGCAATCTGGTTTCCGAGCCGGTCACGGGTGCACCTCAGCCACACTCAAGGTACTAAACGATATCATAACCGCCATCGATAAAAGACAGTACTGTGCAGCCGTCTTCATTGACCTTGCCAAGGCTTTCGACTCTGTCAATCACCATATTCTTATCGGCAGACTCAGTAGCCTCGGTTTTTCGGATGACTGCCTTGCCTGGTTCACCAATTACTTTGCAGACAGAGTTCAGTGTGTCAAATCGGAGGGCATGCTGTCCGGTCCTCTGGCAGTCTCTATGGGGGTGCCACAGGGTTCAATTCTCGGGCCGACTCTTTTCTCTGTATATATCAATGATGTTGCTCTTGCTGCGGGCGATTCCCTGATCCACCTCTACGCAGACGACACCATTCTATATACTTTCGGCCCGTCATTGGACACTGTGCTATCTAACCTCCAAACAAGCTTCAATGCCATACAACACTCCTTCCGTGGCCTCCAACTGCTCTTAAACGCAAGTAAAACCAAATGCATGCTTTTCAACCGATCGCTGCCTGCACCCGCATGCCCGACTAGCATCACCACCCCGGATGGTTCCGACCTTGAATATGTGGACATCTAGAAGTACCTAGGTGTCTGGCTAGACTGCAAACTCTCCTTCCAGACTCATATCAAACATCTCCAATCGAAAATCAAATCAAGAGTCGGCTTTCTATTCCGCAACAAAGCCTCCTTCACTCACGCCGCCAAGCTTACCCTAGTAAAACTGACTATCCTACCGATCCTCGACTTCGGCGATGTCATCTACAAAATGGCTTCCAACACTCTACTCAGCAAACTGGATGCAGTCAATCACAGTGCCATCCGTTTTGTCACTAAAGCACCTTATACCACCCACCACTGCGACCTGTATGCTCTAGTCGGCTGGCCCTCGTTACATATTCGTCGCCAGACCCACTGGCTCCAGGTCATCTACAAGTCCATGCTAGGTAAAGCTCCGCCTTATCTCAGTTCACTGGTCACGATGGCAACACCCATCCGTAGCACGCGCTCCAGCAGGTGTATCTCACTGATCATCCCTAAAGCCAACACCTCATTTGGCCGCCTTTTGTTCCAGTACTCTGCTGCCTGTGACTGGAACGAATTGCAAAAATCGCTGAAGTTGGAGACTTATCTCCCTCACCAACTTCAAACATCAGCTATCTGAGCAGCTAACCGATCGCTGCAGCTGTACATAGTCTATTGGTAAATAGCCCACCCATTTTCACCTACCTCATCCCCATACTGTTTTTATTTATTTACTTTTCTGCTCTTTTGCACACCAATATCTCTACCTGTACATGACCATCTGATCATTTATCACTCCAGTGTTAATCTGCAAAATTGTAATTATTCGCCTACCTCCTCATGCCTTTTGCACACATTGTATACAGACTCCCCCCTTTGTTTTCTACTGTGTTATTGACTTGTTAATTGTTTATTCCATGTGTAACTCTGTGTTGTCTGCTCACACTGCTATGCTTTATCTTGGCCAGGTCGCAGTTGCAAATGAGAACTTGTTCTCAACTAGCCTACCTGGTTAAATAAAGGTTAAATAAAAAATTAAATAAATACTGTTTGTATCAGTTCTCACCTGGAAGACGAGGAAGTTCCTGGCCTTGATGAGGATTCCTAGTTTCTCCAGCTCCTCGCTGTACTCTGCCAGATTCACCACCTTACTGTTGATACGGTACTCTGACGACGAGCCTGACACAGAGAAGATTTGTGATAGTTATGGCTATCCGACAAGAGATCAGAATATCAAGGGTCTGTCCAAAATGGCACCCTATTCCCTATATAGGGCACTACTTTTGACCAGGACCCATCAAAAGTAATGCACTATGAGGGATTTGAGTGCCATTTCAGACTCAGTCCGACACCACAAATTGGACTAGCAGACATTAAGGGAAGCTTCACAGCCACACAGTTTATCACATCTGGATGTGGAGACAGCTGTGGCATACCAATGATGATTCTGGTGAAGGTGCGCTCTTCCCCGTTGTCCTCATGGTACACCATGCTCACAAAGGCTCTGTTGGCTGCCGGCTTCCCCACGGGAGCTCCATGGATCAGGTCCTTCAGAGTCTTCACACGCAGGTTGCTGGTCTTCTCAGCCAGCACAAAGCTGATGGCGTCCATGAGGTTGGACTTGCCTGGGAGGGAGAGAATATGAATGGGAACCAATGGAGTCAGCCAGTGAACTATTCAAGTCTTGCAAATATTGTTTACTTGGAAAAGTATGTAAATAACTTAGGACCTGGATAAGGTGATACCTAATCAGTTGCACAACTGAATGCATTCAACCGAAATTTGTCTTCCGATTGCACTCAACCCCTCGGAATCAGAGAGAGGAGGGGGCTGCCTTAAATCGACGTTGACGTGATCGGCGCCCGGGACTACATTAAACTGTTGATCTAGCTCATGTTTATTAGATCAACTACCTGCAAGGTCTCATTCAAAGTCACCAGAGGGCACGACAAAACGTATTCCCCCTTAGGAGATTTGGCATGGGTCTTCAGATCCTCCTTACAGCTGCACCATCGAGAGCATCCTGACGGATTGCATCACTGCCTGGTATGGCCTCCGAGGGTAGTGCGTACTGCCCAGTGCATCACTGGGGCCAAGCTTCCTGCCATCCAGAACTTCTATACCAGGCGGTGTCAAAGGAAGGCCCTAAAAATTGTCAAAGACTCCAGCCACCCTAGTCATAGACTGTTCTGGCAAGCAGTACCGGAGTGCAAAGTCTAGGTCCAAGAGGCTCCTAAATAGTTTCTACCCCCATGCCATAAGACTCCTGAACAGCTAATCAAATGGCTACCAGACTATTTGCATTGCCCCCCCCACACTCTCTGTTATTATCTATGCATAGTCACTTTAACAACCCTACCTACATGTAATTGAGTTAATATGTACCTCGACACCGGTGCCCCCGCACATTGCCTCTGTACCGCAAGCCCCTGTATATAGCCCCGCTATTGTTATTTACTGTTGCTCTAAACATGAGTTATTCTTATCTCTTACTTTTGTTGTTGTTGTTGGTATTTTCTTAACTGCATTGTTGGTTAAGGGCTTGTAAGTAAGCATTTCACTGTAAGTTTGTATTCGGCACATGTGACAATTACAATTTAATTTGTCAGTGAGGGAAATGTTTATCATAGCAAAACGTTTTGGACCCGTGGCTAGCTAGCTACAGTTATAGCAACAACAACAAAAATGTAGCTAATATTAAATAGAAAGCAAGTGTTCATATGCTGTCGTTATCGACAAAGTAACAAGTATAGTCGCCCATGCATGCATTGATGCAAATAGTCAACCTGGCTAAACTAACATTAGCTAGCAATTTAGCTAGGACTAGCAGTACAGTAATGTTAGCATTAGCTAGATAGCCTACTTGCAATGTTGATTGGCCACTACTTACCGGATCCATTGGGTCCAATAATCGCGGTAAACTTGTGAAAGGGACCGATGATTTGCCTGCCCTTGTAAGATTTGAAGTTTTCGATCTCTATTAGTTTCAAATAACCCATTTTTGACCAGATCACTTGTGCGGAAACAGAAGAAGGAATATGTGTTGTTGTGCTAGCAGCTAATGTCGCTAATGCTAGCTAGCGTTTGAACTCAAACGAGAAACATGCAAGCATATGGTAAACACTTAAAATAAATAAAAAATAAGCTAAAGTTTCATAATCGGTTGGTGTGCCCGGCTAACTAACTCGATCAGCTTGCAAGCTAGCTTTCAAAATGTACGACTGCAACAACAATGCGCCATTTTACAGTCCTACTCGATTTGAGACCTCTGAGCGCGCGCGTAAGTGAATTAGTTCTCGCGAGATGTTGTTGCTACAATGTATCCAAAGCGCCACAATGCTACTGTTTATTTCTCACATTTAACAAAATGGCATTTGTAATCGAATGTATTCACACTCACTGGTGTCATTATTATTACCGTGAAACTGATAGGGTCAATCTTGTCATCGAGATACTTTTTTTGTTGCACATTTAGTTCACTGGTGTTGTCATGGTGATTTGTGTCGACTAAACAAAAGGCGAGTGAAGAAGGTGACCTTTGAATGATGATAGTTGCACCTGTTTTGTGGTAGGTTCTCATATTATTAGGAATATTTAATCGCCAAAGCAACAAAATCATTATCTTGTTCAACTTTTATGCCTACTATAGATACACCAGACCTAGAAGAGGCATGTATAAAGTGGATTTGCCGGTGGACAACTCCGCGGATGTGGCAGTGGAACGCCGACGGGCCGCAGAGGCTGCGCGCCAGGCTCGCATTTTCAACACCAGACACCGAGTGATGGGTCTGGATCTCAAAGCACTGGAGCAACAGGTGGCGGAGAACAAAGAACGGGAGGAGATGGCGGGTCAGAGAGAGAGGGCTTTCGGTAAGCACAAGGCAAGGGGACAAGTTTAAGTTTTAGAGGAGGAACTTCGGAAGAACCAAATTTGAAAGCATTTTACCATACATTGCCTATGTGTGTTATTGTTTTTTTCTCAGACATGTTGAGAGTGACTCAAGATGAAGTGTTGATGAAACAGCAGCAGGAGGAAGAGGAGAGGAGAGCAGAGTTAAACAGAGACCTCATCCAGTACCGGGCCATCCGACAGCGGGCAGAAGACACCCGGGATGCTGATCTCAATGTTCACCTGCAGGGGGCGCTCGGGTTGTCCATTCCCATCCCAGAGTCTGAGCTGGGACCTGCCAGTATGCAAGTGTTCCAGGTATCACAGATGACACTATTATAAGCAACAAGATATCAGAGTGTTAGCATGTTGAAATGAATGAAGATTTTAGCACATTTTCTTTAAAAATCAGGACATAGTGTTAAGGTATGTATGTATGTAAATATGTATGTATGTAATGTATGTTGAAATGAATGAATAATGCAAATGTATATCTATGTATGTATGTATGGATTTGTATGCACATTTTCTTTAAAAATATTTTACTTATTTATTGATTGTGTGTTTTCATGGACATACTGTATTGTATGTATGTATGTATATGTATGTATGTATGTATGTATGTATGTATGTATGTATGTATGTATGTATGTATGTATGTATGTATGTATGTATGTATGTATGTATATGTATGTATGTATGTATGTATGTATGTATGTATGTATGTATGTATGTATGTATGTATGTATGTATGTGTGTGTCTTTTTCTTCTGCTTCTGTTTTGTATGCTGTACTCAGGGAGAAGGCATTGGGGACAATGACAAGAGGAGAGCTCAGATGGAGCAGACAGAGAGAGCACTACGAGCACAGAGAGAACAGAGTGAGAAACTACAGAAGGAGAATAAACTCAAAGGTGAAACAGACACACAGCTATCATACACACTATGCACAACTGCACTGTACACACCTACACTGCACATCACCCGCACAAATAACACAACCCGCTCTCATATGCATAACTGCACTCTAAACATTAGCATCTCCCATCAACGGCTCCTAAGAATACGCACTGTGACCGCGGGAGTGTATGAGTGGTGTGTGTGCAGGATGACGAGGCATTTGGATGATTTAAGGACACTACCTAAACTAAATGTGTGTGTGTGTGTGTGGCAGAGCTACTGAAAGGCAAGGAGCTGGTACAGCAGGACCTGAGGGCTGTTCAGTTAGACGCTCTGGAAGAGGAGTGTAAGAGGGCTGGCCGCATCGCTCTCAACAACTACAACCATGCTCAGGTACACATCGTCTCACACACGCCACCAGCCAAGGATGCACTGATGAGACTGTGAGCTGTGACATGACATGTACTCAGACAGTGTATCTTTTTTTTTTTTAATTACAAAGCTAATTGAAGACATTAAGCGATGCGTACACACTCACTCAGGGGAGATGACAAGCACATTGGAGGCGCTAAGAAACCTGCACGGGGCGTAAACTGCTTTGTGCTCACACACGACTACACAAACTGCTTTGATGTATGCGTTGGCAGATAGTCTCCTTTCTAAAAATGCTTTTTTCCCTCGTCTCATTTGCCTTGACTGACTTGATATGAATAGATTCTCCCCAGTGCGAGGCATCATTATAAACGGTTCTGGTCACACTGGTTTTCATGTCAATGTGGTTTGTATTCAGGTTTTTATTTATCACTTTGGTACTATTTTCAGAAGTATGTGGTACATTTTCACAACTCTTAAGCACAAAACTACAAACTGGTCACACTTGTAACGGAGCCTGTTTTTCATTCAAAACCTGTCATTGTGCATTCATTTGGATTGTAAAACATCTCTCACCACACAACCATTGATTCAAAATATAAGTTTATTGTGAAATGTAATGAGAACATTGGTTTAATCACTAAAACACAACATAATGATATCTTTTCAATTGAGTCATTTTACATACCAGTTAATCCAATAGCAAAACAATTCAAGATATGCGTTTCAAATCACCCTTAGAAGTGCTGAAAGTAATATGCTACAGAACTGTAAATTACAGTTTTCACATGAGGCAATATACACTTCTATTACCCAACAAAATTGACAGAAAATCTATCATTTCCATAGTATTTTTCCAATGTGTAATCAAAGGTGTGATCAATGATGACATCCTCTACAGTCAATCATGCAAAGAAATATATATTTTTCAAATATATTTGCAAAAAAGGTATACTGTCTTTAATCAAATGTAAGAAATGAAATGAACCTAATTAAAAGAATGAAAATAAAACAATGTTTAGCACGCATTCATTTGCATCACGCCTGTCTTAAGCATTTGGCCATAAATTCTCATCCACATCACAGTGAATGTCATTGTTCATGCACCGCGGGAATAACCTTTTGGCATGGAGAATCCAAGCTTGACATGGGTCTGCATTGATGTCGTCGCATGTCTCATCCATGGCCAGGAGAGTAGCGCGCTCATGGGGATGGCGATCCACCTCCATGCTGAATAAAATCAATAGGGATGAGGAAAGGAGAGTATGGGGGCAGGTATAGGGTCACGAATCGGGGATGGGCCCGAAACCATGCCTAAACCACCTCTGCATGGTGGAACCTGACATAGTCCCACACAATGACATGGGTGACCCCTTCACCTTGACAGGCCTGCTCAATTTCATTGAGAAACACACTGAGGTGAGCAGCGTTGTAGGGTCCAAGTAACGGCCTACGTCCTACCACACCATCTTCAGAGATAGCTGCGGACATGGAGATGTTTCCCCCACGTTGTCCAGGCATTTGGACGGTCGCCCGTTGGCCGATGAGGTTTGGCCAGATTGAAGCCTGCTTCATCAATAAAGACATACTTGTGATGGTACACAGCAGCATCAAGTAAAATCACCCACTAAATATATATTTTGGTTAGTTATTTTTTTTTACATATTGTGAAGTAGCATGCACATTAATAGGAACAGTAATACACTATATAGTGCTGTACCTGAAGATTCTCTGCCCACAGTCGTTTCACCCGGTCGTTGTTTCTATCATAAGGTACCAGGTAAATGTGTTTCATAGATATCTGGTGCCTCTTCAAAAGGCAGGTGATTGTTGGTAGGCTGATGGATGCCACATTGGCAAAGGTGTCATCGTTCTCCTCAATGGCCTGCTTTATTTTGTACAGCCTTATGTCATTCCTGGCCCTCGCCGTTTCCACCACGGCCCACTCCTGCTGGTCGGTCAGCACACAGCCACGGGCACCACCATGGGGTGTTCTGTCAATTCTGCGGGTAGAACAGAGTCTACTGTCAGTAGATCATACTGTAAGAATACTGGGTCATGTGTTGTGAATTGACATGCATTACAATGTAATTGACTGTTAATGTCATGGTAAAGCATAGTGCATATCCTGCAGACTTACCAGTTTTTTTGGCGAAATGTTCTCATGATCGAATTGACAGTTGATCTTTTCATATTGCGGTGAAAAGAGTCTGGCAGCCTCTGCCATGGCAAGGCCTCCGTTTACCACGTGCGTCCCTCACTCTGATGTCCACCTCTTTGACCTCTGACGGGGCCCATGCTCACCTCTCTGACGGGCCCCCTGGTCCATGAGCTCTTTGGTTTCTTCCTCTCCCTTGCTGTCTATCCTGCTCCATATTGAAAGACCTTGCAAGTGTTTTTAATATGGTGACCACTATGTGAACTCCATAAGCAATAACGACTAGTCGTTATGTATGGTTATCATGTATCATACATGTCATTTAGATGTTTCTACTTTACAAAGACACCTTCTATCGGTTGTTCTCAAAATCCTTTTATAGTAGACAGACCAGTTTAAAATCTCTAGGTTTACCAAACGGTTAAGTGATCAACCATTGGATTAAGTGACGGTCAAATGTATTTTTAAACAAATGAGAAGAGAATCATATGAAAAGTATTGTGAGCATTGCATTGTGACAGGTGTTTCTAGGTGAAACACTGATTAGGTTTGGTGAAAAAGTTACTGTGTGATTTTGTGTGTGGTACTTAAGTCAATTGAAACGGTGCTTGAAGTTGGGGGGGGGGACAGCCTTTTTGGATGGTCGGTTTAGATTTCTGTACAAAGAGTTGTGAAATGTTACCACATACTTGTGAAAATAGTACCGAAGCGATAAAGAAAACTGTAATAACCCTTTATAGCTTAGCTACACTACAGAACGACAGTGTGCTTCAGAAAGAGATATTTCTAGAGCCCTTTTAGCAGGTAGCCTCTTAGGAGGTAATTGACTGGCTCCAGATAGACATGAATGCCCTTGCTCTCTCTAGGATCAAATTAACCCTAACCAAAACAATTAGGTTGAAGAGTAAAGGTCAGATTCAATCTGTATCGAGGAAGTACAGCACTATAGCGTGATTGAAATGTAAAGGTCATTTCCGATTGAGCTGACATATGTTTACCGTGAATGCGGCCTCCGTAAAACGCAGGAACATTGCCTTTAAGTTTCAGTCGCGCTATAGTGCTGAACTTCCACGATACAGAATTAATCAAGTCCTAAATATACACTGAGTGTACAAGACATTCCTAATATATACCCCCTTTTGCCCTCAGAACAGCCTCAATTCGTCAGGGCATGGACTCTATAAGTTGTCGAAAGCGTTCCACAGGGATGCTGGCCCATGTTGACTCTAATGCTTCCCACAAGTTGTGTCAAGTTGGCTGGATGTCCTCTGGGTGGTGGACCATCCTTGATAGGCACGGGAAACTGTTGAGTGTGAAAAACCCAGTAACATTTTGTTACTAAAATGGATTAAATAGTTGTTTTTCATCATCAATCTACACGCAATACCTCGTAATGACAAAGCAAAAACATTTTTTTAGTTAAAAAAAAAAAAAATCACATTTACATAAGTATTCATACCATTTACTCCAGTACTTTGTTGAAGCACATTTGGCAGTGATTACAGCCTCGAGTCTTCTTGGTTATGACGCCACAAGCTTGGCCCACCTGTATTCGAGGAGTTTCTCCCATTCTTCTTTGCAGATCCTCTCAAGCTCTGTCAGATTGGATGGGGAGCATCACTGCACAGCTATTTTCAGGTCTCTCCAGAGATATTTGATCAGCTGGGCCACTAAGGGACATTCAGAGACTTGTCCTGAAGCCACTCCTGCGTTGTTTTGGCTGTGTGCTTAGGGTCGTTGTCCTGTTGGAAGGTGGACCTTCACCCCCAGTCTGAGGTCTTGAGCGCTCTGGAGCACGTTTTCATCATGGATCTCTCTGTACTTTGCTCCGTTCATCTTTCCCTCAATCCTGACTAGTCTCCCAGTCCCTGCCGCTGAAAAACATCCCCACAGCATGATGCTGCCAACACCATGCTTCACCATAGAGAAGGTGCCAGGTTTCCTCCAGACATGACGCTTGGCATCCAGGCCAAAGAGTTCAATCTTGGTTTCATCAGACCAGAGAATCTTGTTTCTCATGGTCGGAGAGTCCTTCAGGTGCCTTTTGGCAAACTCCAAGCGGGCTGCCATGTGCCTTTTACTGAAGAGTGGCTTCCGTCTGGCCATTCTACCATAAAAGCCTGTTTGGTGGAGTGCTGCAGAGATGGTTGTCCTTCTGGAAGGCTCTCCCATCTCCACAGAGAAACTCTGGAGCTCTGTTAGAGTGGCCATCGGGTTCTTGGTCACCTCCCTGACCAAGGCCCTTCTCAGTTTGGCCGGGCGGCCAGCTCTTGGAAGAGTGTCAGTGGTTCCAAACTTCTTCGATTTAAGAATGATGGAGGCCACTGTGTTCTTGGGGACCTGCAATGCTGCAGACATTTTTTTGTATCATTTCCCAGATCTGTGCCTCGACACAATCCTGTTTCGGAGCACTACGGACAATTCCTTCGACCTCATGGCTTGGTTTTTGCTCTGACATGCACTGTCAACTGTGGGACCTTATATAAACAGGTGTTTGCCTTGCCAAATCATGTCCAATCAATTGAATTTACCACACGAGAAATCCAATCAAGCGGTAGAAACATCTCAAGGATGATCAATGGAAACAGGATGCACCTGAGCTCAATTTCAAGTTTCATAGCAAAGGGTCTGAATACTTATGTAAATAAGGTATCTGTTTTTTATTTTTAATACATTTGCAAAAACTTTTTTTTTTTTTTTTTACTGTTTTTCACTTTGTCATTATGGGGCATTGTGTGTAGATTGATGAGGATTATATATATTTTTTAAAATCAATTTTAATGTAAGGCTGTAACACAACAAAATGTGGGAAAGGTCAGGGGTTCTGAAAACGTACCGAATGCACTGTATCAGTGGTTGGGTGCAACTTCTACTTACTCCCCAGATCTTGTGACAGTGACCCTTAACTCTCTCGTCTCTTAGGAGGTCATGGAACCTTTTGGTCTAACTTCTGACCCTTGAACTCTAAACCTATCTATGACCCCCACCCACAGGCTGCAGAGTGTGTAGAGAAAGAGAGGAAGGAGCGCATGTGGAAGGAGGGCAAGGAGATGGCGGAGGTGTGGCACATGGTGACATCAGACATCCTAACGGAATGTCCCAAGGCTGCAGAGAGACAAGTAGACGGAGGCCCAGTGGGCGGGCCCAGGGTGCTGACGGACAGGTGGAGGGGGATGAGCCCCGTTCAGCTGAGCGCTATCCGCAGGCAGAGAGAGGAACAGCGCCTAGAGGGAAAGGTAATGATAACCTCGTGAACGACTTTAATTCTAGTGCAAATCTTTTGCAAACCTTCCATTGACACCAATACATATTTTAAAGTCAAATCAGTTCCAAATCTGCATTCAGCTTAAAGACAACATATTCGTTCATGATTGTTGCGATTATATAAATAAGATTGTTTTATCTCTATGGTTTTGATAGGCAATCACTATTGTTGATTGCTTATTGAAGAAGCAATCTCATCATGAACCTCTCCTTCGATCTTCACCCTCTGGCTTCTGATCATATTTCCACAATTTTCTCAAATCATTTTAGAGGCTGAGGGAGATTGAGAGGCAGAGAGACGCTGCCTGGGACTTCCAGCGCATGGTGCAGACCCGAGAGGATGACGAGGAGGAGAGGAAAGCGATGGAGCTGAAGAAGGAGAAGAGGATGGAGATGGACCGATACAATGAACAGCTGGCCAGAGAGCAGCGCGAACAGTAAGCACACAAACCACACTCAGACACATCAATCTTTACATTCTTTCCTTACAGATACTGGGTGAGACACATCATGGCACATAACCACACAAACCACACTCAGACACATCAATCTTTACATTCTTTCCTTACAGATACTGGGTGAGACACATCATGGCACATAACCACACAAACACTTTACTGTCAAAGTATAAACAGATACTATACACAGTGAAAGAACATAAAAATAGACATTTTAATTGTAAAACAGACATTGACAGTGTATTTTTTCTCCGTCTCGTCTCCACCAGTCAGCAGTTCCTGTCCAAGACGCTGTACACCAACAGACCCACGGCCCAGTACTTTACTCAGTTCAGCAGCAGCTCACGCTGAGATGACCAACACAAACTCACCGCACAATACTGGATCTCAGATTTAGACGATGTGCACAACACAACAAGCAAATAAAGTTGATGATATAGTCATACTTTACATGTTTTTTGGTCTTTTTATACCTAGAATTTAGTCACTAGGTCAAATGTTGCAGTCTTCTGCAACTTATCTCAGGAGTATTTTAAGTATATACTGGACACCGTGACTGTCTATCTAGCTGTTCTTTTATGTTTCATGCACAGTAGGGATTCATATCTAATTTCTCTGATCTTTTGAGGATAAAACGTGCACGTCACCATCTTTAGACATCGACGCTATGAGTGATTCTAATGATGACACAACGAGGGCCGCCTCTTTTGGTTCCGATTAGTCCAAGGTTCTTTATTTAATTCACTGTCACATATTTAGTTACAAGTGGCTGATTCATAATGCAGATCGTTACAATGTCATTGGACCCATAACATATAGTACAACACCACTCCACACAGTGACCCCCTCCCTAACCAATCAACCCGCTCCACTTCCGTCTCAACCAATTAGCAGGAACACACTAGCCCGGTCACAGATCTGGTTAGGCTGTCCTGCCAACTCCTATGACTTTAGCATGATATCGACCATAGGAGTTGGCCATACAGCACAAACAGATCTGGGATCAGACTACCAATACACTACAGTACCCTCCAATCCCCCAGTTCCATTGTGCTAATGGGACCCCAAACACACCACACAGAGGGACTCGGTCTCCCCTCAGGCAGTGAAATACACAGTATCCGTCCCCTCCCTCCATCCCTCCCTCCTATCCCTCCACCACGACTGTAAATTCATACATTTAGTACCCTAATGAAGCTGATGCTGTCATTCTCTTCTATATGCAATTAAAATTCACTTTTCATTTTGAATTTATGTTGTAAGTATAAAAGAAAACATGGAAATGAAAGTAACAGAGGGGAAAGTAAGAAATGCTAGCACTAGACCTGGCTTAGACGATCCCCTCACTGACCACATGGAAAATCAAAAGCAGAGATAGCTAGAAAGGCAGGCAGTAGAGTGAGTATCTGTTTGTTCAGTAGTTCACTTATTCCCCAACTCATTCATTCAAAGCTAATCACTTGCCCTGACACTACTGACGTCACACCATGACAAGCACAGATGGTTAGCAGCGAGATAGGCTATGTCTGAAATGGCACTCTGTAGTGCACTACTTATGACCAGGGCCCATAGTGCTATCCCTGAACACCGGGCCCATATGGCTCGGGTCATAAGTAGTGCACTACACAGGGAATAACGATGCCATTTGAGACACAATCCATAGTCATGAGAGAATAATTGGCATATTATTTCATTTTATCATTAATATTATTCTGTATGAAAATAGATTTCTGAAATTGATTTTTTTTGTTGTTGTCCTGAGTGTGTCTGTAACAGCAAACTACAGGGAGCTGAGCTCACTCAAACCTCTCATTAGGTCAGACTCACTGGCTGCGTCTGAATTGGCACGCTATTCCCTATATAGTGTACACATCCACTGTGTGAGGAATAGGGTGCCAATGCGGATGCACCGATTGCCTTTCTGCCAAGCCAGAGACGATCCCTTTTCTCTATCCCATTTCCCTGGGACTCACTGTAAATTAACAGTGGATGATAGCTTGGCTTGCAGTAGGACCTGGGTTCAAATAGTGTTTGTTTTTTTCTCAACTACTTAAGCTGTGCTTCTGGCACAATGGACCCAATAGAGTGGCCCCAAAAGTGCAAACTGTTGTCTCCGCCCATCTTGCAATCCAGGCAGGCTCAATCAAACTCTCCTCTGAAAGAAAATGAAACTTATTTGAACCCGGGTCTGTCTCTGGGTAGACTGTAGGCTAGTTTGAGTGGGGTGAGCAGTGAGGGCAGAACCAGCACATTGCATATACTCCCTGTGGTGCTTCATCACATACTAGCTCACTGCCTCCCTCCCTCCCGTCCTCATCATCACATGGCCTCAGCACGATGAGTGTCCGAAATGGCACCCTATTCCCTGTATAGTACATTATTTTGACCAGGGAATAGGGTGCCATTTGGGACATAAACATAGACTCTCTCAACACGGATACTCACTGTACTGTAATGCTTAAAGGGACACACAAAAAATGAAGGCGAAGTGCCCCTTACAAGCCAGGAAAACTTGATGGACATGATGACCATTAGCATAAGTTTAACCTCAGCTTTCAATGGGTTGGTATTGGTTCTACTGTATATTCTAAAACAACAAAAGCTACTGATGTAATCTTGGCACACAGAACCAAATTTCACGTGCGCACTTCTACTACTATTGATGTAAAATGTGTTTTTCTTTTTTTGTAATTTTTTATCTTGTTTTGCAACATTTAAGGAATGGTGGGAGGATATTTTTTTTTTGCCTTTTTGTTTATATTTTGCTTATCTATTAACGATTTTTCTAAAACAGTCAAATCACTGTAATTAGGTGTCAATACAGGAAAAATATGAATTCATTAGGTTCATTACAAAAAAATACAATAAAACTACTTGCAACATTTGAAGTAAACTTAAGACAAGAGTTTTAAAACACACACACTTGGTATCAAACAAACTCATTGCTAAATAACACAATCTTTTGGGTTGTATTTACATTCAGAGTGACATTTAAAAAGCTCTCCCTCTCTAGTCTCTTTCTTCTCTTTTATCCGTACCAATACCTCTGTTCTCCTTATCTCTAAATGCTTATGTCATGATTCTTGTCATTGTCTAATTCAAAAAGAAGGGTTTTTGGCATGTAAATATTATTTCTATCCACGCCAACAAAGAATACAATCTATACCTTAGATGCAAAAAGCAACCAATCTACACATTTGCCTTTCATCCCAACCTGCCAATCAGGTAATCCCTGTTTTGGATTGACAGCGTGCATTGTTCAGGGCATGAAAGGAATATTGAACGCGTGTGTGTGTGTGTGTGTGTGTGTATTTCACTCCCTGCTAACTGTAAATATGTAGAAATACTGCTTCCTACCACACATTACAGTGTGCAATAGTATTATGTTATACTATGACATGAAGAGGTATGGGAAAGATAACGTTTAACAGCGGACATAGTTTAATACACCGTAGAAAGAGACACAGATAGAACAAATACAGAAAGCTAGTACACAAAGAGGTCTACACATAAATTACATTATCATACCAATAATGACATCACACTTGTGGTGAAAAGGCGAGAGTAAAGTAGAATAGACTAGAGTAAGCATGTAATCTGGTGCTCTGTATAGAGGGCCAGTAGGCACTGGAACTCATAATGAACATGTACATACATACTGTATCTATAATACTGTATATGGCTAGATAGATAGATGTAATGCACAAAAATACACCGATTTGCTTAATGCTATACAGCATTTTCACCCAATTCATTTGCTATGAAAACCTGGCTAGGGTAAAATTATGATTATCTTGATTTATGTAGAAATATGTAGAAAACAAATCTAAATATGAATCACCTCATATATGCAAATGATCTATAAAACAATATATTCTTTTTTTTTTAAATGAGAAAATACAAAGCAAAACAATGTTGACTTTTTGTATTCAAAAAGTTAGTAGAAAAATAAATTAATCATAAAAAAATTGTTGCCAACTGTCAAAGACATAAAAAAGTGGATGTAGAGATTGAAATCATGGCAAATAATATAAAAAGGTGAACGTAATAAACATCTGTAAGACTTGCCATTTGTAACCCACATTAGCTTGCGCTGTCTGTATCCTCCCGCAAGCCTCTGTCTGTCAATCATTCCCTTCCCATGTATCCACATCTTCCCTTCATGTCTGTGTACCATCATACCTGAAATTACATTGGCTTCTCTTCCTAGCATCGTTTTTTCATAATTCGTTCTCTCCCAGTCCAATATGTCACAATGATTTGATAGAGGGTGAGAGAGAAAGAGTGGGGGAGTCACGAGATATGAAGGTCTGTCACTCAGGTATGTTGTAAACTACATAGAGAAAGACGGGTCACGGGACATCTTTAGGCTGAGGTGGGTCTGTCTGTCTGTCTGTCACGTCAGTCAAAAGGACACTCCTTTGGTCAAATAGTCCAGTCTGTCAGATGGAGAGATAACATTAGGGGTGAGTGGGGTAAGTTGAGCCAAAGGGGTAAGCCTTTGTTTCTAGGAAACCACACACAAAATGTATCATTTGACCAAATATTTAGGAAGAGGTCACAATTTCTGTGTAGGTTATGTCTGTGAAGGATGAAAGCACATGGAAAAAGTGGTAAGCAAGTTAGGTCCCCAAAAATTATTTTCACCAAGTCAAATTAATTTGTGTTAGAGGTTCCGTCTAAACCAAAGTAGATAATTTAAAGATGGTTTTATACATAATTTGGGGTCTCTATAAGATTCAATATGAGGTCCTAAACCTAGCATGAAAGTGCATCCTTGTTGCTATATGGGCTAATATTATCAAAATGTTTGCCTTGGGGTAAGTTGAGCCAATGGCCATGGAGTAAGATGAGCCATGGTTGAAACAATGGCAAGTTGAGCAAATTTAAGTGTTTTCTTCCCAGGCATAATGCTAGGCCGATGTTAAAAGTGTTAAAAAAATAGTACAAAGTGTTTGTTAGGTGTTAAGCCTGTGTTAAAATATGTTTAAGTGGGCTAAATCAGGGTCACACAGAGTGTCTCTTGTGAGCACCAACCTACATTGAAACAAAGTATACACCTCACACACATGGTTCTGAGCTTACAAAAAAGAAGACACCTGTACCATGTCAGATATACTGTAGAGCTGAAATCTATTCCATTTTGAGTTGTTTTGTCGCAGAAACTGAAATTATGCAAACTATTCAAATTTTTGCAACCAGGAAATGGCGGAGCAATTTCTGCATAGTGCATCTGTTAAATTACTAAAAGACAAAATAAAAGCTATTGTGGTTGTGTGGAATTGGGTTTGGGAAATACATTTAAAAAGGTAGTGGTAATATTTCAGTCCAGAAATTTGTAAGCAGCTTAATTTACTCAGTCCCGTAGCTCAACATATCCTATACCCAGGGTAAACTGTGGCAAGAGACCACTTTTTTTTTGGATAAGCTGTTTTCAAAACTGTCATGTTTATTCATTTGGATTATTTCCAGGGAGACACACCCTGAAATATATGTAGATATCTTTGTTAGAAAGAATGCTATAGTTCCAATGACTGGGTGATTGTCAATGTAAAACATGGCTCAACTTACCCCACTCTCCCCTATTGAACAACAGATGTATCTAAATGGTCAGTAGTATATTGATCATATAGTCAGTGAGCTTATCGATGGAAATGTCAGTCGAGTAGATAAACCCATGTATTATAGATAGCTAGAAGGGTGTTGGCTGTGGACATGTTTGTATCATTGACATGTTATAGTTGACATGTTGTTGACAGATATGTTTTGGTCTGACAGACAGTCCTGTTGCCTTAGTAACCTTAAATCTAAAATGGCGGCCTTTTACTTTAGTCTAATCTAAGATGGCCGCCGAGTTAGGCAGGCCGTTGTTGGTGGGTGTTGGGGTGGTGGCGGTGGGGTTGAGGGGGGAGCTGTCCTGCAGTGTACCCGGGTCCGGGGTGGCTTCGCTGGGCCGGCTGTACTGGCTGACCAGGGAATCCTCCATGTTCACCTCGGTGACAGCACTGCTGCCGTTGTTGTAGCCATCCAGGTTGTCCTCACTGGTACACAGCTTGCTCTCGTCACACAGAGACGGCTGGCTGGCTGTCCGCTTCTCCTCGTTATCGCTATAGGATGGATGGATGGAAAGAGAGATGGAGAGAGGGAAAGGGAGAGAGAAAGAGAAGGGGTAGGGAGGGAGAGGCAGAAAGATAGAGAGCGAGAGAGAGAGATGGGTGAAGAAAAGACAGAGATAGAGGAGGTGGTAGGTAGAGGGAGAGATTGTCACTATCTGTGGATGGTTGACATACCAAGGTCCTGTATTATATCACGTTGCCACAGGAGGTATATTGGGTAGGGATATTGGGCAAAAGGAGAGGAGAAATAGGCGAGCCTCTATAAGAAACATTCACTATTTCAAATAAGTAGCAGAGGCTGCATGCACAGTAGAGCACCTTACAGCATACCTTTCTAGAGATCTGGCAAAGCAGGGGCAAGCATTAGGGGAAAGAGGGTCGGCATAATGAACACAAGAGGTTGGGATAAAAACATACTATTATCTTTTCAATCAGGGAATCCAAGGGATCACGTTGACTTTGGCATGACACTTAACACATGCAATTTTGGAGGATAATGACTTGCATTGGGTTTAAGGTAAGCTTTTGGTGACAGCAACCAGGTAAACAAAACCAAAACATGGATCGCTGTCTTACCTTTTCCAAAGTCTGCTTACAGAGTGAGGAAACCAATATGTCATTTTGTAACTTGGGTGAACCATCCTTTTTTAACTCTGTGCTAATATGAAATGATTAAATGATCAGCAGGCTAGAGTTAGTAAAGATATATTAATAAGTGATCAATGTGTAACAATCCATATGTAATCTGATTAGACAGGCCAACCTGTACTCTCCGAACGTTTCATCCTTCATAGGGCGCGCCTCAGAGTCTACCTGCCCCTCCTCCTTATCTTTGACTGAGAGAGAGAACGAGAGAGAGAGAGAGAGAGAGATTATTGGATAATAGTATCTGTTCATTAATCAGTAGAAGCTCCTCTCTAAGCTAGTAGCTGGCTAAGGGGTTTTGGTAATGACAGATACTGGCTAGGCACTAGCACTCAGGAGGATATGTGTTGTGGTTTTGTAGAGCTACCTGGTCTGCCGCGTGTACTTTGTTTGACTGCTACTGTACACGTGAACTTCTAAGCCTATTCTTGATGATATTGGGCTGGTTGCTGATAGGGGAAACTTGCTGAACGATCAGCTATTTACAGAAAAATAAGTCCTCAATGTTTTGCTAGCAATAGACAGGAAAATCACAGGGGCCGACAGATCGGGTCCCGGTTTGGTGAAGTGTGCAGCGCCCATTATGGTTGGCTCAATAACCCTTTCGTTTTTTTGAATACGCTGTTATCAGGAAATATTCCAAATGTGTGGATATCAGCTCTTGTGCTGCCACTCCATTAGGACAAGATAGTAGCGATCTTCAGGGCTTCCTTGTCGCGCTACGATCCCGAATCCTTGCTAAATGTACAACTTTGCTCTCTTTTATCTGAGAAATGTATTTTGAATGTAAATCAATCAAGCCTGGGCATTGCAGTATTACAGCAACCACTTCAGTTGTCAATGCTTTAGACACTAAACTGAAATGTGCTGCTTGTGGCTCAGTTGGTAGAGCATGGCACTTGCAACGCCAGGGTTGTGGGTTTGATTCCCACGGGGGACCAGCACAAACAAATGTGAAAATGTATGCACTGTAAATCACTCTGGATTAGAGTGTCTGCTAAATGACTAAAATGTTTTTTTTTTAAATGCTTTGTTTGTGGACCTGTCAAAAGCTTTTGATACTGTTGATCACGCTATTTCATTGAATAAGGTGTCCTCGATGCGCCTTCATGATTATCTTGGTGACAGAACTCAGGCTATCGTGATGGATAGGGTTAAGTCTGAATTTCTTGAAGTGCATAAATGAACACTATTTATATAAACACCATTGGTCAAGCTGTAAAAATGGAACTTCATCTCTATGCGGATGATACTATCGTGTATGCTGTTGCCCCTGTGAGGGAAAATGTAGTTGTCTGAAGAGATAGCACTGAATTCCACACAGCATCTCCTCTCCCTCTATCTTGGTTCGTGCAGGTGACTGTGACCTCCTCCTCAGACCAATCGCTAGTACACCCGGGAACATTGTCCCGGGAACCAAAAGGGATATCTCAGTTTCAAGGTCTCAGCTTGGAGAGAAGAAGCCTTGTGATGTATTGGTCGGTCACATACAGGAACCAAACGTTAAGGATGGATTAATTATGAATAAGCTAAATCATGCAAATATAAATGGTCTGTGTAAGCAGTATATAAGAGAACTAACGGGACTGCCCCGGCGGAGCTCCCAACCGACATGTACTTTGGTGCATTAAGTTTGCTGGAATCGCTCCAGCTTGCTGGTAACAAAGACGGATTCATTTAAGCTTGACTTTGAGTCCCTTGTGGTCATTTCCACTACAATTTGGTTTCACAGTGAACTAGGTGATTGATTCTGTCTGCGGAGCATTCCAGGGAGGGTCTGCGAGGAAAACCGGTGGCGCATTTTATAAAGCGTGAGGGAAATCCCCGTCTGACCAAAAGACGACGAGGACCTGCTCAGATCAGACCCTTACTGCGAGCTGCCCAGGAGGAGACACATCATCCGTTAACAATTGAGGGACATGTCAACTGATTTCATTTAAGTCAATTTAAATGAATTTGTATAAAAATAATAATTAATAATAAAACTAAACAAAAATAAAATGATGTCTATGTGGTCTGGGACCACTGTAGCCTGGGACTACTAGAAAGGTACCATGGTCTCTGGGAGACTAGAGTCGTCTGGGATGACTGAGTGAGGGTAGAGAAGCCCCACCGACAGCTGTCTACAGGCATTTCTGGGAATTGTCTATTTGGTCTGGGACTTTGAGTCCCTTGTGCTAATTTCCATGACACCCTGACTGTTGATCTGGCTGTGTCAAAACTAAAGTCATATTTTATAGCTATGCAGGAATCCCTTGTTTTAAAACTTGAGGTTAAAACAGGCAAACTCTCGTAAGAATGTTTCAAATGAACTAAATGTTCACTCATTAGATAGTTCTCCAATCAAATGTGTTCCTGCATATTAAGTTGAAGTCAGTAGTTTACATACACCTTAGCCAAATACATTTAAACTCAGTTTTTCACAATTCCTGACATTTAATCCTAGTAATAATTACCTGTCTTAGATCAGTTAGGATCACCACTTTATTTTAAGAATGTGAAATGTCAGAATAATAGTAGAGATAATTATTTATTTCAGCTTTTATTTCTTTCATCACATCCCCAGTGGGTCAAAAGTTTAAATACACTCAATTTGGTAGATTTTCCTTTAAATTGTTTAACTTCAGTCAAACGTTTCAGGTAGCCTTCCACAAGCTTCCCAAAATAAGTTGGGTGAATTGTGGCCCATTCTTCCTGACATAGCTGGTGTAACGGAGTCAGGTTTGTAGGCCTCCTTGCTCACACACGCTTTTTCAGTTCTGCCCACAAATTTTCTATAGGATTGAGGTCTGGGCTTTGTGATGGCCACTCCAATACCTTGATTTTGTTGCCCTTAAGCCATTTTGCCACAGCTTTGATAGTATGCTTGGGGTCATTGTCTATTTGGAAGACCCATTTGCGACCAAGCTTTAACCTCCTGACTGATGTCTTGAGATGTTGCTTCAATATATCCACATAATTGTCCTTCCTCATGAGCCATATATTTTGTGAAGTGCACCAGTCCCTCCTGCAGCAAAGCACCCCCATAACATGATGCTGCCACCCCCGTGCTTCTGGCATTTTTATGGCGGTTTTGGAGCAGTGGCTTCTTCCTTGCTGAGCGGCCTTTCAGGCTATGTTTATATAGGACTCGTTTTACTGTGGATATAGATACTTTTGTACCTGTTTCCTCCAGCATCTTTACAAGGTCCTTTGCTGTTGTTCTGGGATTGATTTGCACTTTTCTCAACAAAATACGTTCATCTCTAGGAGACAGAACGCATTTCCTTCCTGAGCGGTATGACGGCTGCGTAGTCCCATGGTGTTTATACTTGCGTACTATTGTTTGTACAGTTGAACGTGGTACCTTCAGGCATTTGGAAATTGCTCCCAAGGATGAACCAGACTTGTGGAGGGCTACAATTTTTTTCTGAGGACTTGGCTGACTTCTTTTGATTTTCCCATGATGTCAAGCAAAGAGGCACTGAGTTTGAAGGTAGGCCTTGAAATACATCCACAGGTACACCTCCAATTGACTCAAATTATGTCTATTAGCCTATCAGAAGCTTCTAAAGCCATGACATAATTTTCTGGAATTTTCCAAGCTGTTTAAAGGCACAGTCAACTTAATGTATGTAAACTTCTGACCCACTGGAATTGTGATACAGTGAATTATAAGTGAAATAGTCCATCTGTGAAAAATTACTTGTGTCATGCACAAAATAGACGTCCTAACCGACATGCCAAAACTATAGTTTGTTAACAAGAAATCTTCAGAGTGGTTGAAAAACGAGTTTTAATGACTCCAACCTAAGTGTATGTAAACTTCCAACTGTATATACTTAGATCCATATCAATCCAAATGCCTAACATTTAAAAAACATAGAGATGAGCTGGTTAAGAAGCTAGGATTTAAAGTTTGCTTTTTCAGTAGGAAGCAGATTAGTCAGTCAACCTTTTAATCTGTTCTTGATTATGGTGATATTATTTATCAAAGTGCAGCTGCTATTACTCTCAAACTTTTGGATGCCGTCTACCATAGTGCCCTTCATTTTGTTACAGGCGACAGTTTTGATACTCATCACTGTATCCTGTATGAAAAGGTTGGCTGGACTTCGCTAAAAACCTGTAGATCTCTACATTACTCCCTTTTTGTTTACAAGGCCCTACTTCATAAACTTCCATCTGATCTAACTTTGCTGTTGAAGTATTGAACCCGAGTTGCCTCGTTCTCAACATTTCGTCACTGTCAAAATAAAGGTTCAATAAAATAATAGAAAAAGAACATTTGTTACAAACTGCCTGACATGTATGGTTTCTCACAAACAATCTAGTACATGTAGCATTTTAGAACGTCCTATTCTTATATGAGACTTGTTACAAACTACATTCTACAGTATACAGTGCATTCAGAAAGTATTCAGACCCCTTGATTGTTTTCCACATTTTGCTACTTTACAGCATTATTCTAAAATGGATTAATTTGTTTTTGTCCCTCATCAATATACACACAATACCTCATAATGACACAGAAAAAAAATGTTTTTTAGAAAATGTTGCAAATTTCTAACCAAAAAAACGGAAAAATCACATTTACATCAGTGTTCAGACCCTTTACTCAGTACTCTGTTGAAGCACCTTTGGCAGCGATTAAAGCCTCGAGTCTTCTTGGGTATGACGCTACAAGCTTGGCACACCTGTATTTGGGGAGTTTCGACCAATCTTCTCTGCAGATCCTCTCAAGCTCTGTCAGGTTGTACAGGGAGCGTCACTGCACTGCACATTCCAGCATTTTCTTGGCTGTGTGCTTAGGGTCCTGAGCACTTCATCAAGGATCTCTCTGTACTTTGCTCTGTTCATCTTTCCCTCGATTCTGACTAGTCTCCCAGTCCCTGCTGCTGAAACCTCCCCACAGCATGATGTTGCCACCACCATGCTTCACCGTAGGGGTGGTGCCAGGTTTCCACCAGATGTGACATTGGCATTGTGGCCAAAGAGTTCAATCTTGGTTTCATCAGACCAGAGAATCTTGTTTCTCATGGTCAGAGTACTTTACGTGCCTTTTGGCAAACTCCAAGCGGGCTGTCATGTGCCTTTTACTGAGGAGTGGCTTCCGTCTGGCCACTCTACCATAAAAGCCTGATTGGTGGAGTGCTGCAGAGATGGTTGTCCTTCTGGAAGGTTGTCTCATCTACAAAGAGGAACTAGAGCTCTGTCACAGTGATCATCGGGTTCTTGGTCACCTCCCTGACCAAGGCCCTTCTCCCCCAATTGCTCAGTTTGGCTGGGTGGCTAGCTCTTGGAAGAGTCTTGGTGGTTTCAAACTTCAGCCATTTATTAAGAATGATGGAGGCCACTGTGTTCTTGGGGACCTGCAATGCTGCAGAAATGTTTTGGTACCCTTCCCCAGATCTGTGCCTCGACACAATCCTGTCTCGGAGCTCTACAGACAATTCCTTCGACTTCATGGCTTGGTTTTTGCTCTGACATGCACTGTCAACTGTGGGACCTTATATAGACAGGTGTGTGCCTTTCCAAATCATGTCCAATCAATTGAAATTAACACAGGTGGACTTCAATGAAGTTGTAGAAACATTTTAAGGATGATCAATGGAAACTGGATGCACCTGAGCTCAATTTCAAGTCTCATAGCAAAGGTTCAGCATACTTAAATCTAGCTCCCAGTATGCAATTCCTATGGCTTCCACTGGGTGTCAGCACTCAATGTTCAAGGTTTCAGGCTTGTTTCTTCCAAAACGAGTAAGAATAATGAGTTTTACTACAGGGACACAGTCTTGGAAATTTGTGTATGCGCGCACGATGAAGAGAAGATGCATCTGCTAATATCGTTTTCCTATTGAACATACTTCTTCTTTCCGTATAGCTTTTACATTTTAGGGTATCTGAGTGGTCAATAGAAACGTATTTTGACTTGCTTTAACAAAGTTTAGCGGTAGATTTTTTGGGGATTCCTTTCTCTGCATGTTGAACGAGTCGATTACTCAAGTCGTTGGCGCCAACTAAACTGACATTTTGGGATATAAAGATGGATTTTATCTAACAAAATGACACTACATGTTATAGCTGGGACCCTCTGGATGACAAATCAGAGGAAGATTGTCAAAAACTAAGTGAATATTTTAATCTCTATTTGTGAATTTATGAAACCTGCGCCGGTGGAAAAATATTTTTATGTGGGGCGGTGTCCTCAAACAATCGCATGGAATGCTTTCGCTGTAATAGCTACTGTAAATCGGACAGTGCCGTTAGATTAACAAGAATTGAAGATTTCAACTGATTTAAGCTTTCAACTGTAGGTATGTACCTACATGTTTAATATCAATATTATTTATGATTATTTATTTGAAATGCGCGCCCTCCAGTTTCACCGGAAGTTGTCCTGCTAGCGGGACCCCTAGCCCTAAGACGTTTTTAAGAGGATTTATGTAAATAAGGTATGTTTTTTACATTTTTTTTATAAATATTTTTTTATAAATAAAATCTGTTTTCACTTTGTCATTGTGGGGTATTGTGTGTAGATTGATGAGGAAAAACATTTATTTAATCAAATTTAGAATAAGACCAACATATTTTTTTGGGGGAAAAGTCAAGGGGTCTGAATACTTTCCGAATGCACTGTATGTGGTTTGTTAGATCTGACGTCGTTTGTCTGGTACTTGTCTGGTGCATGTTGCTATATTTAGAGCTACCTGAATACTTTCCCCCCTTGCTCCTCTTGATGAAGCAGAGGATGAGCAGTACCAGCAGCAACAGCACGATGGCGCTCACGAGCCCAATGAACCAGCCCTGAGTAGCAAAGCCTGTCTGCACATCCACCACTCCTACAGAGAGAGAGAGATAAAAGAGAGAAAAGAGAGAGAGAGAGAAAAGAGCGAGCGAGAGAGAGAAAAGAGAGAGCGAGAGAGCAGGGAGGGAGGGATCGGAGAGAGAGGGATGGGGGATGAAAGAAAGGATGAAAGGAAGAGAAGAGATTGAGAAGAGAGAGAGTGGATCTGGAGCTTACACACGGGGGCTCAGTCGACACACACACAGACACACACACAGACACACACACACACAACCTAACAGACATTACACTAGAGATGTAGGCAATACAGTCCAATGCCCCAAACAAATACGACTAACGGAGTATTTCATTTAGCAGCTGAAAGCTTTGCCATTTAGTCTCCTTCATCTAAGACACGTAAACAAAAAAGCACTTCACACCGATAGAGCTGCAGCAGTGGGCCCAGAGGAGGGTGTGTGTGTGTCAGGGGAGGCTGGTGGGGGGAGCTATAGGAGGATGGGCTCACAGTAATGTCTGAAATGGAATACATGGAACGGTATCAAACACATCAAACATATGAAAACCACGTTTGACTCCGTTCCATTTACTCCATCCAAGCCAATACAATGAACCCGTCCTTCTATAGCTCCTCCCATCAGCCCCCTCTGGTGGGCCTGCCTGCGTCATTGTGTGTGTGTTTTCTTACTACCTGCACCATCGGTTCTGATCTCAGAAGGTGTTGTTGTTGAAAGTGAATCATGTGTGCGGTGTGTATTTAGGTGTGTATCTAGGTGTGTGTGTGTGTGCTACTGTAGGTCTACCTGCTCCCTCTGTCCTGATCTCAGTCTCCCAGAAGGTGTTGTTGTTGAAGGTAAATCTGAGCCGGTACTGTGATCCTGGGGTTAGACCCTTCAGCTGGTAGAATGACTGGGACGAGTTTAGCTTCTCAGACTGCTTCCACTTTCCACCGCCTGGAGAGAAAATAAACCCTTTATTTGTTTACTCTATTCCTTCTATGTATTTATTCAGTAAAAAAATGACAGGGTGGTTCAGACAAAATATATACACCACCGTTCAAAGGTTCGGAGTTTTTTGAAAGAAAAGCACCTTTTTTTGTCCATTAAAATAACATCAAAATGATCAGAAATACAGTGTTAATGTTGTAAATGACTATAGTAGCTGGAAACGGGAGATTTTTTTATGGAATATCTACATAGGTGCACAGAGGCCCATTATCAGCAACCATCACTCCTGTGTTCCAATGGCACGTTGTGTTAGCTAAATTAAGTTTATAATTTTAAAAGGCTAATTGGTCATTAGAAAACCCTTTTGCAATTATGTTAGCACAGCTGAAAACTGTTGCCCTGATTAAAGAAGCAATAAAACTGTCCGCCTTTAGACTAGTTGAGTATCTGGAGCATCAGCATTTGTGGGTTCGATTACAGGCTCAAAATGGCCAGAAACAAATAACTTTCTTTTGAAACTCATCAGTCTATTCTTGTTCTGAGAAATGAAGGCTATTACATGTGAGAAATTGCCAAGAAACTGAAGATCTAGTGTACTACTCCCTTCACAGACCAGAGCAAACTGGCTCTATCCAGAATAGAAAGAGGAGTGGGAGGTCCCGGTGCACTACTGAGCAAGAGGACAAGTACATTAGTGTCTAGTTTGAGAAACAGACGCCTCACAAGTCCTCAACTGGCAGCTTCATTAAATAGTACCCGCAAAACACCAGTCTCAACATCAACAGTGAAGAGGCGACTCGGGATGCTGGCCTTCTTGGCAGAGTTCCTCTGTCCAGTGTCTGTGTTCTTTTGCCCATCTTAATCTTTTCTTTTTATTGGCTAGTCTGAGATGTGGCTTTTTCTTTGCAACTCTGCCTAGAAGGCCAGCATCCCAGAGTCGCCTCTTCGCTGTTGATGTTGAGACTGGTGTTTTGCGGGTACTATTTAATGAAGCTGTCAGTTGAGGACTTGTGAGGAGGGAGAACAGGCTCATTGCAATGGCTGAAATGGAATACATGGAACGGTATCAAACACTTCAAACATATGGAACCCATGTTTGACTCCGTTCCATTTATTCCATTCCAGCCAATACAATGAACCCATCCTCCTATAGTTTCTCAAACTAAACACTCTAATGTACTTGTCCTCTTGCTCAGTTGTGCACCAGGGCCTCCCACTTCTCTTTCTATTCTGGTTCGGGGTCAAATTTCTAAGTGACCCCAGAATTTTGAACGGCAGTGTATATATATATTTTTCTTATGGCTTACAGACAGGGGAGTGAAAGAAATGACAAATGTGTTTGGTTTTCCCACAGGCATACTGTTGGTCGGCTGGTAGCTTACTGTTCTTGTTGAGGTACTGGACCTGGAAGCCCACACTCCTGTGTCTCTGGCCTGGCACCCAGCTCAGGTTAACAGACTTCTCACCTACAGACAAGCTGATGTTGGACGGAGGAGCTGGAATGGGTTGAGAAGGAGTAATTACATTCCCTCTTACCCTCCTTCACAATCTCAAACGATCAGTCTTGCACCAAGAAACGGAGCCGCATCCTGTTAGTGTTAACCAACTCGGTGTAATAATATTTATTAACCCCCTAATCCTCCACAATGTAACTACATTGGGATAAACACACCAGTAAACAGAATGTTTTAATGTCTGTTTTTGTGTGATGTTGAAGCCGATGACAAAATTCCACATCGCATGGACAATAAAGAAGAAAAATGGATCTAATTCTAATCCTCCTGCAGTTCTACCTCCGTCCAGCGTGGTGGCGCCCTCCCTTGTAATGGGCTCTCCGTCCCCGGCCGAGGTGCGGCCCCTCAGGTAGAAGCGGTAACGGCTCTTGGGGTCCAGCTGCTTCAGGGTCAGTTTGGTCAGCGTGTGGTCGTCTATGGTCTCCACCTGCACCGGGCTGTCATCACTCTCCACGACTACAAAAAAAAAAAAAAAAGAGATAGAGGAACAGTCAACCAATCACAGTCCATCAATTATGTTTACAGGTCTGTCTCTGATGTAGAGTCGCATGCGGTCTCCGAGCCGGGAAATTGTATGTCGGCGGAGAGACTACCTTGGACTTAACCTACAACATTTGAAGTTTGCCTCGGAATTAGACCAATGGATGTTGATTTGAGTCTGAGTCTGAAGTATGGATGGCAAACGATTGATTAATTGATTGATTGATTGATTGATTGATAGTATTACCACTAGCCATCTCCGGTAGTGACCGGTGGTAAATTAACAACATGTCAGTGTCACCGACGTTCAGTGAGAAGATGGCTACGGACTCGCCGAGATGCATTAGTGTCTTTTACAAGGCAGAGAAGTATGTATAATGAAGGTGCTAGACGGAGGTATAGGTGACCATAGACGACAAAGGTGGAAAGATATACAGAACGAGGGAGAGGTAAAGAAAGACACCCACTCTGTTGATACTGCAGCAGGTATCCTTTGAGAACCCCGTTGGGCTGAGCAGGGGGGGTCCAGTGAAGGGTCATCTCTGTCTCTGCAGGGCTTTCCAGGTGGAGAGACATGGGGGGGCCAGGAGCTGACGGGGACACAGGTGCGCTTGATTATATACGCTTCCATTGCAGCGCACACTATCTCGATCTGTCTCCATTTCTCACGCATCAAAGGCCATTCTTGTATTTAGTTTAAGTATCTCTTTTTGTGATCTTTTCACCCCCCCAATGTAATGACACTGTGCTTTATCTGACCTTTTCTATGTTATCTATCCATTCTTTCCCATCTGCCTCCCTCATCTCTCCTGCTCCATTTACCTCTCGCTCAAAATGCCACCCTCCCCTCCTCTCACTCCACCACTTCCCTTCCACCTCCCCCTCCTTTCCTTCACCCCACCCACTCTCTATCTCCCTCTCCCTTCTTTCTCTCACCTCCCTCGTCGGTACTGAAGGACAGGGGGGGGTCGGAGGGGGGCCCCTCTCCCTTGCTGTTGAACACAGTGACTGTGAGGGCATAGTGGGAGTAGGGTCTAAGGCCCCCCAGGACCCTCTTCTCCTCATTGGCCCCTGTCTCCACCACCATGCTGCTCTCCGGCTCTCTGGCCCTCCGACCCCGGTGGTGGCCCCTGGAGCCAAACCTTGTCAGGTGGATCTGGTGGATAGAAGGAGTTATAATGGGTTAATAATGCCCTATGTAGCTTTATGTAGCTATAATGTCATGTTCATGATGTGTAATGTTTGCGGCCCCGGTTAGTGGCACCTAGAGCCAAACCTCGTCAGGAAGATCTCGGAGGGAAGAGGTTATCATGGGTTATAAGGCTCTATGTAACCATAATGTAATGTTTATCTGACACACATAGTAGGGAAGAGGACACAGGTGATAATGAGAAAACGTAACTACTGAGTGCCAGGAGTTGGGCACAAACAATGAATGACCTGCAAGTACCTTGTATCCCAGTAGGTGTCCTCTGACAGTATCTCTGTCCACTGCTGCCCATGTTACCCTGATGGCTGTACTGTTGAGCAGCACAACACCCACATCCATAGGAGCCTCCAGGGGGACTGCAGGGAGGGGAGGGAAACGAGACATTATCTTGCTCAGCATCATAATCACTTGAATGATTATTATTGTACTGTTTACCAATAGGCCTAAACACAATAGACTAATTGATAGTCATTAGAGGGAGATAAAGAGGAGAGCGAGAACAAGAGAGAGAACGAGAGCAGGAACGAGAGGAAAAGAGGACAGAGAGAGGCTTGATTAGATATTACACTGTGAGTGTAATGTTTACGGTTCATTTTTATTGTTTATTTCACTTTTGTATATTATCTACTTCACTTGCTTTGGCAATGTTAACATATGTTCCCCATGCCAGTAACGCCCCTTGAATTGAATTGAGAGAGCGAGAGAAAGAGAGAGTAGGGGATAGAGGGAGAGGGAGAGAGAAAGACAGAGACAAGAAAGAGAACAGAGAAAGAGGCAGAGACAGAAAGAGAGAAGAGATATGTAGAGAGTCTGTGAGAGAGTCAGAGAGAGTGATAAAGAAAGAAAGATAGAGAGGGGAGAGTGAGAGAAAGAAAGAGAGAGAGATCAATTCTAAAACAACATCTCACCATTCTCTCCGGAGTAGCCAATGACAGGGTCTGGCTCAGGTCCCTCCCCTTTCTGATTGACAGCCTGTACTTTGATCTCGAAGGCTGAGAAGTTGCCCACTTCAGTAACAATGTACTGTGGCTCAGTGGTGACATTAGAGTGCCAGGTGGGGCCGTCACCTACTACCCTCCTCCAGAACACCTTGTACTGGAACTCCGGTCCGTTGAACACACGCCTGTCCATTTCCTGTGACAGAGTGACAGACCGGGACAGGAGCCAATCAGAATGTGAGTACACACAATCCCCTTATGGGATGAACTTCAGGTACACAAGTTTAGCCTACCATTTTCTGCCTTTTCAACGTTTTTCTCCCATTCTTTTTTAAATGAACACATTTTCCAGTTTCGGTGGAACATTCATGTAGAAGGTGATAGAACAGTCTAACATAAGAAAGAGTCTTACCTCCCATGTGATGACCAGGGTGTCTGGGTCTGTAGACTCACTCCTCACATCCTCAGGGTTGTTGTCTGGAGCTGTGGAGTGGGGAAAGGGGTGGAATCCCAAATCAGATATGCAGAGTCGGGTAGGTTACTTTCTAAATGTCATCACAGTTACTAGTTACCTGTCCAAAATTGTAATCAGTAACTTAGTTTTTGGATTACCCCAAATCTGATTACTTTCAGTTACTTTTGGATTGCTTTCCCCTTAAGAGGCATTAGAATAAGACAAACAAAGGATCCATCAAACGCATTTGGTGTGTCATCATAGTGGTCTCTGTCTTGCGGTCAGACTCGCTCAGGTGGAACAAACTTAAAACGTGTGTCTTTTTTCAATTCTGAATTGAATGTCATTGAGAAAACAGAAAGCTGCCATAATGTATTTTTTTGCAAGCATCCTTTCTGAATTTAAAAGTAATCCATGAAGTAATCTAGTTTTTCAAAAGTATCTGTAATCCGATTACAATATTTTTGCTGGTAACGTAACCGATTACTGTTCGTTTTTTGTAATCAGATTACATGCAATCAGTTACTCCCTGACACTGCAGATAGAGAATGTTTTGATGTTCAATCCATGTTAGGAAGGACTGTAGGTCTACAAGCAGATAATAATACAGTATAATCACTATTAGTCCAGGTTATAAACTCCCAAAAAATACCATATTGTTCACTTTGATATTAAAATTGGCATACTTGTAAAAAAAAAAGGTGCCGTTTCATCAAAGCCTAAGGTCGGGCTTTGAGCCCCATATAGGTCAATCGTGAAAATGCATTTATCTGCATTTCGTTTGGTTCATGGCTTCTCCTGAGTTGGATCTATGTGGCCCCAAAATAGCTTCAAATATATGTATTGGTTTGGGGAAATAATTTAAAATCAGCAACCAAAACCATATGGAATTTAGTTTTTTCCTTTATGATCGCAACAATGATGAGAAACCTTAAGAAATCGCAGTCAACTTTTGATTATGTATTTTTTTTAATTTATTAAGTGTTCCCTGAAGTCTACTGATTACAACGATACATCATTGGATGTTATTTACTGTGTCACTTTTAAGAAACATGACAGGGAACCATTGCACCGCATTTGGCATTTGTCTTACATCAGGTGGGAGGGGTGACAGTATCTGAGCTGTGTCCTTAAAAACATGCACCGATGTGCATATTTCAGGCAGCGCAAATGGGGAGATTTAAGACCAGCGGTAACACAGTTGGTCATGGCATGGATTTTGAGAATGGAAACGCAGCCTATCCGGCCAATGGCGCACAGTGCCCATGTGCCTGTGAAGCTCATATTTAGAAATATAAAAAAACAAATGCATTTTGCTTAATAACCAAGCATAGCTTCCCAGTGCATTCGGTAGCCAAGCCGATCCATAAAGGGTGTTGCTCGTGAAACCTCCTTGAATTAAATCTGAATCACCAAAGCTTTATTAAAAGGTCACGTTTGGGAGCAGCAGAACAGTGAGCGGACGTTGTCATTGCGAGTCATTGCATGTCATTTCAGCAAGCCCTTGACACCCACTAAGATTGTTCTGAAATAATTTATATAGTTAGAATCCGATAAAGGTAAGCATTCCGACAACTTTATTTTGCTAATTGAGAAATTTGCTAATTGATTGCACCCAAAATTGCCATTTTATTCACAGGATTTAGACAATAAATATAGTACCCAACATCCAATTTGGACCAAAATTCTTCCTATCAATGAGTAAGACATGAAAACACAAAACAAATGGTCAAAATCTACCAACGGACCCCCGACACCCCATGCCAATCCCAGCGAAGCTGCAAGAAACCCCATTGTAATCGTTGGTTCCACAGCAATGAGCGAGCTCCCTTCACCTACTCCAAGAGCTTTGGAGAGTTGTAGGGCTTCCCAGCCTCAGTGCTTCTCTGCAGAGTGAGGACACAGTCTGGGCATGTTGTCAGGAGGACCTCAGCAACCGGGATGGGTATCACTGAGTTCCATGTGTTATTGTCATGTAGAGTCAAGTTAGAGATGATCCTGAAGCATGTTCCTCTGAAGTCATGGAACTGGGTGACGTCAAGGGAGTTGTTCTGGGTACTAAGAGGCACAAGAGACCTATCCATGCACTGGGTGATAACATCAGCATTAACTCCCAGGAAGGACAGTCTGAACTCTCAGCAATAGACACCCAGAATCTGATTGAGGCTGTTCCAATGATCTCAGGAGTTCCTCAGAGGTAAAAGGGAGAAAGCCCAGGACAACAGTGACACACACCTCCAGCATCATATCTCTCACATGTCTCACCATAATGTCTCAATATGTCCCCCTTTGTCTTGGTACAGAAAGTCCTTCTCACTGCCTGTTGATGTTTCAATGGTGCCAAGTCTAGTTCCCGTCTTTTATACACTCTGATGCTGGTTCTCCTGTGACTATGACAACCATAGGTCAGAACATTTGCTGTTTGTGCTGTCTGGGTCTCACAACCGTGGCTACATCTAAACATGGCAACGGTTGGGAATCAATCAGAGCTGCGTTATGACACTATAACAGACTAAGTGTTGTTATTGAACCCACATGGGTAGTGTTTACTGTGAACGTGATCTCTGCAAACGTGGGGGGGGTGACTTTAAAAGATCATTGTCACCTGTCTAATGCGATGCGAGAATGATGCCGACATGAAAAAGACTAGAAGAGGTGACCCGGGTAAGAGTGTGTCATACTCTAATCTAGGAATGGGAAAACTGAGATGCTGGATTAGAGACTTCTCATGTCTCTCTCTTCAGTGGCTCTTCTGCTCAGAAGTGTGTGTGTAAAAGAAAACACACAAAAAAAGAGGTAAGCACTGAGCATTTTTCAAACAGCTTGGAAGATGAAAGTATTTTGCTAGATGACTGCAGGAAAGGGAACACCAAAATTGGGAATGTATTTAGTAGGAAGATGTAGTCCATAGATGTGCCGTGTGATCAAATAAACCCTGGTTCCACTGACTGCATGCTTCTGACTGCTAAAACACCCAAACTCCATTGAATAGCTTTGGTTCAGAGTTAGTTGGGAGCTAGTTTCCTAAACAGTGGTGATGGGCATTCCGGCTCTTTTCAGTGAGTCGGCTGGTTCAGCTCAGCTCACCAAAAAGAGGCGGCTCTTTTGGCTCCCAAACGGCTCTTAAAATGTTTTTTTTGTTGTATTTTTTCAAGTCAAACAGTTTGCGATAGTTTGACTATGATTGTTATTAAAAATATTCTAATTAAATTATTAAATTAAATCATACTCTACCTTCACCACAATGTATTTAAAAATGCATTGGTTTGTTATGACAAAGAATGCTATTAAACATTTGCATTTAAAGTATAACTTTAATGTATATAACCAAAGGGCATATAAATCTAACCATTCAAATGAATACAATCTGAACAGCATAATAGAATATTGCAACATATCAATGAAAAATAAATAACATTTTGCAAAACTGCAGCATCCCACAAATTGAAATAAATGTAAAAAAGAAGGATGCTATTACACATGTGCATTTAAAGTAGAACTTTTTTAATGTATATAAACAAAGTGCAAATAAATGTAACAATTCAAAACAAATACAATCTGAACAACATAATAATAGAATATTGCACCATATCAAAGAAAAATGTATAACAATGTGCAAAACTGCAGCATCTCACTTAAAACATTAAACTGGTCCCTCTTTTCTCTCTCTTCTTTAGTGCCATGTTATAACCAGCAGCACACAGCAATGCTGACTATGTTTTGCTTTTATGAGAGATTTGCATTCAGAAATACAAGCTGCCTCACTTTCGAGGGGCTGATGCAGTTTCTTCACTCAGTAATTATTTGTCCCCTTTTCGAGAAGATCCTCTCAGAGGGAACGGATGTGGCCACTATGCAGAGTCTCCCTGTCATGACCTTAGTAAGCCGTGGGTAGACAGAGGCCTTGTTCTTCCATCAGCTCAGAGGTTCTGCAGATCTTTGGAGGAGGGGCTCCTCCTGTCCATTGATGAACATAGGGTGTCCATCAACTCTGTCACATGTCCTGTGGTTACATTTGCTTCTCTCTGGCTGTGATTTGCTGCAGACCCATCCACAGGAGTATAATTTTTGAGGCTGTCACAGCCATAGCTGGAAGAGAGAACAGTAACTTATTAGTTCAGGTTCATGTTTTGTCTACTGATACTACATTCTCATATACATATATAGTTCTGGATTAAATCATGATGTAGTAATAACTGCTTACTGTACCTCTCTCCACTGATCTCCACAGTGACCTGCTCAAAGGGTTCCAGGACTCTGCACACCTCCTCCACCACCTCCCATTCCTCTTGGGCCAGAGCATCAACAGGTGCATTGACAATGGCCAGGGTAGAGATGATGGCATCCTTTGACTCAAGAAACCGCTTCAACTTGTAAAATGTTGAATTCCACCTTGTACTGCGGTCTTGTTTTAGGCCTCAGCTCAGGCATCCCCATCTGGCGTTGTGTAGACATTAGTTTTTCAGCACCTACTGTGCTCCTGTGGAAGTATTCCACAACTGCTTTCACTTTGTCCACAGTGGGCTTCATCACCTTCAGAGAATCTCTTTACAGTCAGGTTGATTGTGTGGGCAAGACATGGATGATGGGTCCATTTTAAAATGTTCATGGATTTGTTGTCGCTAACACAACTGACCACTTTTCCATCTACTTGCCATTCTCTGTCCACTCTCAACAGTTCCTCTGCCAAGTTCTCTGAGGTGTGTCTGTCGCTGAACTCAAAGCAGTCCAGAAGACAGCTTAGACATCGAAGAATCTTCAATGAAGTGACATGTAACTGACATGTAAGTAGTGGTTACCCCTTGATGTCCAGCAGTCAGTGGTAAGGCAAACTGCAGTAGCTTTTTGGACTCTTTCCCGCAATGAAGCCTGTGTGCTCTCGTACAGTTGTAGAATAAGTGATTTTGAAAGGGTTTTCCTGCTTGGAATTGTGTAAATTGGATTTAGACTATTGCTATAATTTCTTAAACCTCTGTCCTCCACGATCGAAAATGGCTGGAAATCAGTGGCAATCATTTTAGCCAATGCAATATCAATTTGGCCTTGTTTTGCTACAGACATAGACTTTGGCATAAACTGGTCCATGGAAGACTGCGTTGCTGTGGGTCGCGGAGTTGGCCTACTTGACTGAGTGGATACATCTCGTGTGGAGGTGCTGGCTCCACCACTATCACTTGCAGGCCTGCTAGTTTCTCGAAGCTCCACTACAGCTAGCTTCACAGTTGGGTGCACAGTTCGCAGATGCCGGTGTAGGTTGTGCGTAGAACCGGCTTAATATGAGATTTTGTTTTGGCAAATTCTACACTAACATTGTCTACATTATTAAAATGCATCCAAGTGCTTCCGACTCATTTTCTAGCTGTTGTTTTCATAGCTGTCCTTCCTCGCTCTCCTCGGCTGCTAAGTGTGTGACTGAGTGAGTTGGCTCGGCCCTCCCTCACGCATCTTTGGTTCTTTGGTTGACACTGCGTGTCTGATTGACAGGAACAGGTGAGGCTGTTAGTCTGAGCAGACAGTCACGAATGTGTGCGCGCTTGAGCATTTAGGCCTATAGTATTTTTTTTTCTTTTTTCGTTCTTTGAATGAGTTCATTCTAATCATTTAAATCTGTTGATTAAAAAAATATTTTTTATAAATAGATTCGGCTCTTCTGATATGCAACCCGGCTCCCAACGTTCACCTACAAGAGCCGGCTCTTCGACCCCTTCGCTAATAAACAGCCGCGTTAGAGCTAGTTTCACTATATACTGTACAGTGGGTTCCGAAATTATTGATAAAGATGAGCAAAAATTACTGTATAAAATAAATCATTCAAATACTGAGCTGTATTGTACGCGAAAAAAAAGGGGAAATTATATTTTTTTATACTAATACAATTGATCGGAGAAGAGATTTTGTTTCACAAGTAATACATTTTTCTCCTCAAAATGGTAAAGGGTCAAAATGATTGACATACCTATATTCAATTCCTTTTAATACCTCACCTTGCAAAGACATCCTTTGTCTGCACTGGACTGCCCTCTTCAACTCAAAACCCTACGTTTTCATGATTCTGTATAGAGGTATGGTTCCTCTATACAGAGGTATGGTTCCCCTATTCCTCTATAAGATCCTCACACAATGTGTTCTCTAACTCATAAAACATTTTTTAGAAAAAGGCTCAGTGCCATTATCCTGGCAAGGTGAGATATTGAAAACATGGGTGTCAATCATTTTGACCCCTATCTATGAGATGAAAAAAAAAAAAACTTGTTAAACAAAATCTCTTTCTCTGAGCAATTGTATTAGTAAAAAGCTATAAAAATGTTTAGGATACAATATAGCTCAGTATTTGAATTATTCATTTTATACAGTAATTTTCACTCATCTTTAGAAAAGGTGTCAATCATTCCAGACCTCACTGTATATGGGAGATTAGGGCCATTGGAACATATCTCCATTGATAGATTTTGGCAGTGAAATTGCAAGCAAACCTATTGCTTTTGATGTCATTTTTCTTTCTTTCTTATTACTCTTCTGCCGTTGTCGCAATATCTCAATGCCCGATTGGTAAAAATGTTTTCTACTTTGGTAATATCAAAGTATATCAACACTGCTACTCAGATACCAAAAACAGCACGGATTGGCCCATAGGTGGCGTTATAATAAGCATTCAAAATCTAAGGCTCAGCCCCGTCGCCCCATTTTTATGTACAACCACAAACCTTGGTATATCAGTGTTTCTCATCATAAGGAACATTTTTAGAGTAGAACAGGGGAATCTCTGTTGGATTGACCCTCTCTCCCTGTAAGTTAACTCATTACTTTTCTTTTATAACTTGGTTGGCTTGCTACTAATTTGAAGGGGCTCTGCCTAGTGTGAACACCTTTACCCGTTGATTTAGAGATTTAATAAAAAGCTTATTGAGCAATAATCTCTTTATCACATGCGTATATGTTGTGACATAGTGATACAACTTTTTTTTTATTGGTGTAGAAATATATCCTGATTCATCTACCATCTGGTTTATAAAACAATATTTAAGTTGAGTGTGAAAAAGGTCACTTTGGAAACACCACTGAAAATACTTTTTTTTTTACTGTGATTTTTGATGTTTTTTTCCTCATTGTTGCGATCGTAAAGGTAAAATAAAAGAACATGTGGTTTTGGCTGTGGATTAAATGAGTTCCCCAAACCAATATATACATTTTAAGCTTTTTTTGGGGCCATGTTGACCCAACACAGGAGAAGCCATGACCCAAAACTGAAATAGCATTCTCACCATTGACATATCTACATGTCAACCTGAGGCATTGATAAAATGGCACTACCATCAGGTTATGTTCATGTGTCCCAATTTCAATGCTTCTATACCAAGGTAAAGGACTATACAACGGGTGTATATGGCCTAGGTACTAGCGGATGTAAAGACTCTAGTGCATAACTTGAAACTACCAAGCGTTTCATTTTTTGACGCACACACACAAACACACTTGATAGGTGTGTCTAACCTTGAGGTGGCGTGCTGTGAAGGTCAGAAGGCGTGCTGGGATCACTCTTCCCGATGTCGTTGACGGAGATGACCCGGAAACGGTAGGACACATAGGGCTGCAGGGCAAGGTTCACACTCTCTTCGGTTCCACTAACACGTTTCAGCTCCTCCCAACCCCACTCGTTAGAAACATGATCCTTAAACTCCACCCGAAACTCTGGCGAGAAGGACGGGGGAGAGAGAGAGAGAGAGAGAGAGAGAGAGAGAGAGAGAGAGAGAGAGAGAGAGAGAGAGAGAGAGAGAGAGAGAGAGAGAGAGAGAGAGAGAGAGAGAGAGAGAGAGAGAGAGAGAGAGAGAGAGAGAGAGAGAGAGAGAGAGAGAGAGAGAGAGAGAGAGCATCAGCCATCAGTGTCAATGCCACTAAGCAGAAGATATGAAGTAATATGTGACAACGGAGAAATCACAGTCCGTGTAACGAGATAGCAAGTTTTCATGTTCTCAGGAGAGATGCAATAATATAACATGATACGATTTGGGGTTGGTAATTCAAAACGCAAAGCCTCAAAGTGATCTGGTTATCAAAGGCAGGCAAGGCAGTGTCCATTCTGTCCCCAGACCCGGACAGCTGTGGTCATCTCCACTGCAAACAACATTAGAAACAGGACCTCACTCTCCCATGGGGAGATGCATGGTATGATGGCTATGGGTTTATAGTTAAAAGCATCACAGTGGTCTAGTATCAATTGGACCTGGGTTCAAATAGTAAAGTTTGAATACTTTTAGCAATTGATTGTGCTTGCCTGGAGTGACAGATAGGCGGGGTTCGCAGTTTGCAATGACGGGGCTATTACATTGGCTACAGTATGCCAGGCCAGCGCAATCAAGAGTTTGGCGGAAAAAAAATCATACTTGAACCCAGATCTAGTGTCAGTGTCAGTTGTGTATTTGTATCTTGTATTTATTATGGATCCCCATTAGCTGCTGCCAAGGCCCTAATTCCCCTACTCCACCACTACCACATATATACAGTACAACATCCATGTGTACGTGTGTGTATATAGTGCATATGCTATCGTGTGTGTGTGTGTGTGTGTGTGTGTATGCATTTGTCTGTGCCTATGTTTGTGTTGCTTCACAATCCCCGCTGTTCCGTAAGGTGTTTTTTATCTGTTTGTTTTACTGCTGGTATGAGTTACTTGATGTGGAATAGAGTTCCATGTAGTCATGGCTCTATTTAGTACTGTGCACCTTCTATAGTCTGTTTTGGACTTGGGGACCGTGAAGAGACCTCTTGAGGCATGTCTTGTGGGGTATGCATGGGTGTCCGAGCTGTGTGCCAGTAGTTTAGACAGACAGCTCGGTGCGTTCAACATGTCACTACCTCTCATAAATAAAAGTAGTGATGAAGTCAATCTCTCCTCCACTTTGAGCCAGGAGAGATTGACATGCATATTATTAATATTAGCTCTCTGTGTACATCCAAGGGCCAGCCGTGCTGCCCTGTTCTGAACCAATTGCAATTTTCCTAAGTCCTTTTTTTGTGGCACCTGACCACACGACTGAACAGTAGTCCAGGTGCGACAAAACTAGGGCCTGTAGGACCTGCCTTGTTGACAGTGCTGTCAAGATAAGCAGTATCTTATCATGGACATACTTCTCCCCATCTTAGCAACTGCTGTATCAATATGTTTTGACCATCACAGTTCACAATCCAGGGTTACGCCAAGCAGTTTAGTCACCTCAACTTGCTCAATTTCCACATTATTTATTACAAGATTTAGTTGAGGTTCAAGTGAATGATTTGTACCAAATACAATGCTTTTAGTTTTAGAAATATTTAGGACTAACTTATTCCTTGCCACCCACACTCTGAAACTAACTGCAACTCTTTGTTAAGTTTTGCAGTCATTTCAGTCGCTGTAGTAGCTAACGTGTATAGTATTGCGTCATCCACATTCATACTGTAGACACTCTGGCTTTCCTCAAAGCCAGTGGTAATTCATTAGTAAAGATTGAAAAAAAGTAAATGGGCCTAGACAGCTGCCTTGGGGAATTCCTGATTCTACCTGAATTTTGTTGGAGAGGCTTCCATTAAAGAACAGCCTCTGTGTTCTGTTAGACAGGTAACTCTTTATCCACAACATAGCAGGGGTTGTAAAAGCCATAACACATAAGTTTTGCCAGCAGCAGACTATAATCGATAATGTCAAAGGCCGCACTGAAGTTGGCTGTTGTGTTCATTCAGTATCATGTCTGTACCTATGACAGGGCTGTTGTGGTCATCTCCAGCGGTCCAGCTGAGAGTCACTCCACGGTCTTTGGGGTCAGAGACCTGGAGCTGGGTGGGAGGATCTGGACGGTCTGGAGAGGGGGGGATGGGGGAGAAATCAATTTGGGGTTAACAGTTCAGCACGAGTTGAGGCATACAGCACAGTATCAACTTAACATTACATATTGAAAGAAAGAAACAAACGCTGTGGAAACAATATACCACACGGTGTTATGGTTATCATATGTTCATATTTCCAAACCAACTGTAGTGGAAAATGTTTCTGAACTTACTAGAGCATACTGTAAGTTATACTTAGAGTACAGTGTGTACTGTACACAACATCAAAGTATTACTGCATAGTACAACACAACAGAGGTTTATCCCAATACCAAACATTTTGACATTCACATGGGACATTTCCATACCAACTATATTGGAAAATGTATTTAAAAAAACACAGCATTAATGCATCACTGCACAATAGTACAGTACAGAAGCACTGGCAGCATCATACCACATATGAAATACGACATTGAAATGGGACATTTCCATACCGACTAGCGTAATGGATCCGCTGGCCTCAGCCATATCCAGGTTAGTGATGACCTCACAGGTGTAAACCCCCTCGTCCTCGGTCTGCACGTTGGCCACGATCAGGTCGGGGCCCTCAAACGTGTACCTGGATATCGGGATTGTCATAGTCAGTATTGTCATCGCCGTCATCATTATTATCGTCGCGTCGTCAGACGTATACCTTCACCGTAAATAATAATACGCGTAAATACCGTAAAGAGCCGTACAGGTGCCGGCACACACAGCTGTGTTTTCATGAAATTTCCGGACTTTTTGGAGTGTACTTTTTTTTTTTTTTTTTACTATTAAAAATCCTATTTTCCCTAACCCCTAACCCTTAAACTAACCCCAAAACCCTAGACCTTAAGTTTAAAATAGCATTTGAACAAAACATCCAGACTTTTCAAAAAAAGTTATTGTTTTCCTACCTTGTCAGGGCATTAAGGTGAAATGGTAGGACATTGGGGTCCTTACAATTTAGGTAAACAAGTGCACGCACACACGGAGACAGACACACACCCGCACGGCCTTCTTAGTAACACACTAAACATGTTCTTACTTGTCCTCAGCGTACGACTGCATTAGTTTCTGTCCACTCCTCCTCCATTGGATGTGTGGGGGGGTCAGTTTGGAGTCCACCTGAGCCAGGCAGGTAAATATGACCGTCTTCCCAGGCCTAACACGCAGGTCCCCGGGAGGAGACAGAATCACTGTCCTGTCTGAGAGAGAGAGAGAGAGAGAGAGAGGGTTATAGAGAGACAGGGTAAGATGACATGATTAGATACAGGGTTAGAGAGAGAGCGAGCGAGAGAGAGAGAATTAGTGTGCATAAGTGTGTGCTGTGCATGTGATTGAATGAGTCAGCATGAGTCTATACTGTATGTGTTCATTTATGTCTGTGTGTGTGTGTGTGTGTGTGTGTGTGTGTGTGTGTGTGTGTGTGTGTCCCTGTGTGTGATTCATGGCCTACTCACTCAGCACCTCCAGCTCAGCGTTGATTGACATGTTGGTGTTGCTGATGGAGCAGGTGTACAGGCCCTCGTCGTCATGGGAGATGTTGGTGATCTGGAGGCTTCCATTGGTCAGCAGGTTAACCCTGGGGTCAGCCAGTAGAGACGCGCCATTGTCCACCTCCCTGGATAGGAAATACACAGAGGTACATAGAGATGACTAAACAGAAAACACAGCCAGAGAGGATGGAAAAACCAAGAGCCAGAACTGTGACGCCTGTTAAAACAGACCAAGGTAGGATTTTGGCTGACCATTTGCCAATGAGGAGAGTGACACATTTGTTCCTTGTTGGAAGATTTCTTTAAATCTAATTAAATAAGCTAGTTTCGTAGAAGAATAGAAACTAATACAGGCGTGTCTCACCATGTAACTTTAGGTCTGGGAGACCCAAATGTCTGACAGTGTAGACCAGCCTTCTGTCCCTCTGTGACAGTGTATGTCTGTCCGTCCGCACTCAGGATCTGAGGCGGCAGCTCTGGAGCAGGATAGCAGGGAACGGGTTAATCAATGCGACCTACATGTTGTTAACAAATACACCCCACACACACACACACACACACACACACACACACACACAGAGCACCTCCTCACCGATGACAAAGATGTAGGTATTGACTAGGATGGTTCCGTGTTTGTTGTGGGCCTGACACTGGTAGACTGCTGTATCAGTGAAGACCACATCTCTCAGAATCAGAGCTCCATGTCTCACAGTACGCCTGGGGTCCAGGTCTATACCTGAACACACACAGCAAGTCAGCAAGACATTCTACCGAAGCACAATACTGACTGCCATATTACATACGAAAACTCCAGAGTTGGCAATAGCCAAAAGACAGGGAATTCAAACGAGCAACCCAACCCTAAATTTGCCCTATGTAGATCAGGAACAGCAGCAGGTGTACTGAGTTTGCAGTAAAACCTTGTAGTGTGTGTGTAATAGTGTGCGTGTGTGATTCCTGACCTGTGATGGGATTTCCATTCATGCTCCAGGCGACAGCAGGCGAGGGAATGCCATCGGCCTGACAGTCCAGTCTCACTGTCTCTCCTGGGGCATAAAGCTGGCTCACGGGCTCCTTGGTCCAGTACGGAGCAGCTATGACAAAACACATAATACAACAACGGTATTATACACACACCACAGTACTAGAAACAACAGCACACCACACAACAGTATACACATTACATGATACAGAATGCAATGCTAAAGCATATGATAGTATTAAACAGATTAATATAGCATCAACACCCAATAGTATTACAAAAAAACACATTAACAATAAGATCATACGTAACAGTCAACGCACATAGAACACATAGAACACACACAATACATAGAATACACAGAACACACACAATACACAGAACACACACAATACACAGAACACATAGAATACACAGAACACATAGAATACACAGAACACATAGAACACATAGAATACACAGAACACATAGAATACACAGAACACACAGAATACACAGAATACATAGAATACACAGAATACACAGAACACACAGAATACACACAATACACAGAACACACACAATACACAGAACACATAGAACACACAGAACACAGAACACACAGAACACATAGAACACACAGAACACACAGAACACATATAACACACAGAACACACAGAACACATATAACACACAGAACACATATAACACACAGAACACATATAACACACAGAACACACAGAACACACAGAACACACAGAACACACAGAACACACAGAACACACAGAACACACAGAACACATATAACACACAGAACACATATAACACAGAACACAGAACACACATAACACATAGAACACACAGAACACATATAACACACAGAACACATATAACACACAGAACACATATAACACAGAACACAGAACACACATAACACATAGAACACACAGAACACATAGAATACACAGAACACATATAATACACAGAACACAGAATACCCATACCACATAGAATACACAGAACACATAGAATACACAGAACACATAGAATACACAGAACACACAGAACATATACAGAATATGCACAGAACACATAGAATATGCACAGAACACACACAGAACACATAGAATATATACAGAATACACAGAACATACACAGAATATGCACTGAACACACAGAGCACACAGCATATATACAGAACACACCGAACACACAGAATATACACAGAACACATAGAATATATACAGAACACACAGAACATACACAGAATATGCACAGAACACACACAGAAGACATAGAATATATACAAAACACACAGAACATACACAGAATATGCACAGAACACACAGAATATACACAGAACACATAGAATATGCACAGAACACACACAGAACACATAGAATATATACAGAATACACAGAACATACACAGAATATGCACTGAACACACAGAGCACACAGCATATATACAGAACACACCGAACACACAGAATATACACAGAACACATAGAATATATACAGAACACACAGAACATACACAGAATATGCACAGAACACACACAGAAGACATAGAATATATACAAAACACACAGAACATACACAGAATATGCACAGAACACACAGAATATACACAGAACACACACAGAACGGAAACAACCTCAGCGTGAGTGTTTAGATAGCATATGTTCTGTACCTTCGACGCTGACGGTGTAGATGTGTGTGACCGTGCCCTGTGAGTTGTTGGCTGAACACTGGTATTCTCCCCCGTCGCTCTCTGAGATGTTACTGAAGCGCAGCAGGCGGTCAGACAGATCTCTGAGTGTACGAGACTCGGACAGCTGACCGTCCTTCCTCACCCACTGGACTGTAGGGGTAGGGCTGGAGGGGGAGAGAGAGAGAGAGAGAGAGGAGGCGGGCGAGGAAGAGGCAAGATGGGTCAAGAAGAGAAACGTCAAACAGGCTCACATTGATTGACAGATGTAAGATAATATATGCGTACACACACACACACACACACACACACACACACACACACACACAAAAATAAAGACAGAGAGAGAGTTAGATTTACAGGCCCTGGACGATGCACTCCAGCTCCAGGCTCTGGCCCCGGAGGGTGTGGTAAGTGCTGTGGGCCCCTGAGGGCCTCATCATCTGGGGTCTTCGGTTCCGCACCACTGAGTTAGCTGGAGATAGAGGGAGGGAGGGAGAGAGAGAGAGAGAGAGAGAGAGAGAGGGAGGGAGGGAGATGGCGGGATGGGAGAGGGAGGGAGGCAGAGAGAAAGAGGGGGTAGAGGGAGAGCGACAGAGGGAGGGAGAGGGAGGGAGGCAGAGAAAACAGACAGGTTCATACATATGTATTAGTAATTGCAAGGTTGCCGAGAGCAGTGCAAAGGTGCTGATACAGCAGTCACAGCACACACAGACAGACACTCACACTGCGTTTAACACACAAACTGAACTCTACCACTGGTGGGTTCAGGTGGCGATCAGAGCCCTTAGCAACATATTTCCCCTGACAACCACCCACCCACCCCACCCCCCCCACACACACACACACACAGCAGAGGAAGTATGTTACCATAATAAGCCTTCCCCATCTTTGACCTCTCTCACACAGATGCTAAGCGCTCTGCCACCAGCCTGTTAATAATAGTGCGTGTAGGACAGTTGTAACCCAGCATGTGTAGAGCATCTCATTACCAGTGTGTTATGCAGATTACAGAGCCCCCCCCCCATCCCCCCGCTGGCTGTGGGACTCCCTCCGGTCCTGACCATGTCTGGTCAGTAGCCACACTACTGTAGAGGCAACACTACAGACATCTGACATTCTTCTCTACCCCCAGGTGGTTTTGGCTGGGGGCTGCGGTACCATCAATGTCTCTGTTGATCAATGTCAGAGTGGCTTTGTAACTAACGAAGAGAGGGGTGACTGACGATAGTGATTGACGGTGATTGACTAGTAATGCTATCTGGGGAGTCACCATGGTGGACAAGGTCAGTCTACGGTGTCTTACCTTGGATACTGATGTCCACCCACTCATCACAGGCTGTAACAGTCAAAGTGACAGGCTCCGTGGGCGCTCAGGTACTGTGCGTTACAGGTGTAGTCTTTATAGTTGTACTACGGTGTTACCAGGGTGACTGAGGCACGGTGTACTTACAGATGGTTACGGTGAGGCTGATGGGTTCCTTGGAGAGGATGGTGCGAGCACTAAGGTACTGGGCATTACAGGTGTAGTCGTTGCGGTTGTCGTCGGCTGTAACGTGAGAGAAGTAGAGGTTCCCATCCCGGCCTTGGGTCACGCGATCATTCAGCTCAATGTGACGGAGTCCTGGAGGAGGAGGGGAGGGACGGACAGAGGGAGGGTAGGGGGGAGGAAGGGAGAGAGAGAGAGAGAGGAAGAGAGAATATTGTTTATTCATTTTTTACTCAGCAAAAAGAACACACCATGACATTTCAGAGGGTTAAAGAGATGGAGAGACAGACTGACAACGATGAGTAAAACAGATGGAGAGAGAGAGAGACAGAGAGAGAGAGAGACAGAGAGAGAGAGAGAGAGAGAGACAGAGAGACAGAGAGAGAGAGAGACAGAGAGAGAGAGAGACAGAGAGACAGAGAGACAGAGAGAGAGACAGAGAGACAGAGAGAGAGACAGAGAGACAGAGAGACAGACAGAGACAGAGAGACAGAGAGAGACACAGAGAGCGAGAGAGACAGAGAGAGACACAGAGAGACACAGAGAGACAGAGAGAGACAGAGAGAGACTCACTCTTGTCCATCCAGTGGATGACAGGCGGAACAGTGCTGAAAGGAGGGTTACATTTCAGTATCACACTCTCTCCTTCTTCCACCTTCTTTTTCACCTTCTTCTCTTTCTGGAGGGCCGGGGTGTCTGAAAGGGAGACATAGAGCGATGCATCAATGCATTGTCACTTGTTATAAGCATGTGTGAGCCCCTGTTTTCTAGTCAACTCACAACGTACTGTACGTGCCAATTATTATTCAGACTCAAAACAACAAGATCAGTAGGAGTTGATACGAAGACATTAGAGTTGGTCGTCTGTAGCTCAGTTGGAAAAGCATGGCATTTGCAACACTAGGATAGCGGGTTCGATTCCCGGGATCACCCGTCTGTAAAAAAAGAAAATGTACGTGCTCGACTTGAAGTCGCTTTTGGATCAAAGGGTCTTCTCAATGGCACTTGATATAGCAGTGTTGTACATGCTCTCCACAAGTCTTACAACGCTAAATACCGGTGGCCTTAGACAAGCAGCAGACAACGTGTTTACAGGCAAACTGCCGCAATGCACAAGAATAACTTGAGAAGTTACACACTATTTATAGATCGTCAAATTCAGGAAGTTGAAGAATCTGATGAGAAATCTTCAAAGAGCTATCAAGTTGCGGTGTTACACACCAGAAGCAGGAGGCTGGATTCTTTGTGAGTCATCACACAGTGTGTGTGTGTGTGTGTGTGTGTGTGTTCTTTCTCTGTTCTCATTGTTAATACTCCCAGCAGACCTAGCCGAGTAGAGTTGTTGTCGTTCTGTTACTGCATGACATTAACTAGACCTCGTTTCTGGGGAAACCGTTGTCAGGGAAACTGAGAAGGAGATCGCCCGGAGACAGAGAGCCCGGAGACCCAGGTAGATTGGAGATAGGATATGCTCTTTACTTTAGTTATGGGGTTGTGTGAGAAAGAGAGAGAGAGAGAGAGAGAGAAACCGAGAGAGAGAGAGAGAGAGAAACAGAGAGAGAGTGAGAGAGAAAGAGCGAGAGAGAGAGAAAGAGAGAGAGAAAGAGAGAGAGAAAGAGAGAGAGAGAAAGAGAGAGAGCAAGAGAGAGAGCGAGTGTGAGTGTGAGTGTGAGTATGTGTGTGTGTGTGTTTCAGGCGACGGTAAAAAGTATATAAGCGTTGAGCCTTGGTAGTAGGTCCTATGTGTTACCAGCTGAGCGCTCTATAAAACACACTAACCACGGCACTATAAATTGTTAAATTATTGCCCATGAAGCAGCCAATAGCTTTGCTCACATAATACCCATTGTAAATGAAAGGTGGTGCCAGGGAGCATTTGACCTGCACCCTGCATGATGTCTCAACTTAAATCTCCACGTTGACACTAAAAACCTCTCAAGTGTAGGAATATACATTTTTGGGGGTTGGTTGGAGACCCTTAATCTAGAATTCACTCACTCTGCATTACTTTCTCTCTCTCTGACGGAGACGTGACTGTCAGTAGTTTACTGATCGTCAGCAGCAGATACAAGTCATTAGGTCTACTAATGTGCAAAAAAAGGAAGTATGTTCAAGTGCCAAACTGTTCCAATAGCCACACTAATATATAATAAAAACATGAACTTGAATTTGCTGGCATTCCAACTGGACCGTTGCTGGAACATTCAAATGATTATTAGAATGTCGGATTGGAGTTTCTGGTTTACTCACTCTCAGTGATGAGCTGGACCTCTTTAGAGACAGCGGTGCCCAGCTCGTTATCAGCGTAGCAGCTGTATTTGCCCTGGTATTGGCTCATGGGTCCTGACCCTGCCCCTGTTGTCATGAAGGTTCCGGAACCCAGAGACATCGACAGGCCCGGGTAATTGGCTGGGATAAATTCCACCCCATCCTTTTTCCAACGAAACCTGAGAGAGAGATAGCGATAGAAAGAGAGAGAGAGAGAGAGAGAGAGGACAGAGAGAGAGAGAGACAGAGAGAGACAGAGAGAGAGACAGAGAGAGAGACAGAGAGAGACAGAGAGAGACACAGAGAGAGAGAGAGACACAGAGAGACAGAGAGAGACAGAGAGCGACAGAGAGAGCGACAGAGAGAGAGACAGCGACAGAGACAGAGACAGAGAGAGAGACAGAGAGAGAGAGAGCGAGAGAGAGACACACAGAGAGAGACACACAGAGAGAGAGAGCACGAGCGAGAGAGACACACACAGAGAGAGAGCGCAAGAGAGAGCAAGAGACACACAGAGAGAGAGAGAGCGAGAGAGACACAGAGAGAGAGAGAAAGAGAGAGAGAGAGAGAGAGAGAGAGAGAGAGAGAGAGCGACAGAGAGAGCGACAGAGAGAGAGAGAGAGAGAGAGAGAGAGAGAGAGAGAGAGAGAGAGAGAGCGACAGAGAGAGAGACAGCGACAGAGAGAGAGACAGAGAGAGAGACAGCGACAGAGACAGAGAGAGAGACACACAGAGAGAGAGAGCGCAAGAGAGAGCAAGAGACACACAGAGAGAGAGAGCGAGAGAGACACAGAGAGAGAGAGAGAGACACAGAGAGAGAGCGAGAGAGAGAGCGTGAGAGCGAGAGAGAGCGCGAGAGCGAGAGAGAGCGCGAGAGAGAGCGCGAGAGCGAGAGAGTGCGAGCGAGAGGGAGAGAGTGCGAGCGAGAGGGAGAGAGCGCGAGCGAGAGGGAGAGAGCGCGAGCGAGAGGGAGAGAGAGAGAGCGCGAGCGAGAGGGAGAGAGAGCGCGAGAGAGAGAGAGCGCGAGCGAGAGGGAGAGAGAGAGAGTGCTCGAGCGAGAGGGAGAGAGAGAGCGCGAGAGAGAGCGAGTGAGCGAGAGGGAGGGAGAGAGAGCGTGAGAGAGAGCGCGAGAGAGAGCGCGAGAGAGCGAGAGAGAGAGAGAGAGAGCACGAGAGAGCGAGAGAGCGAGAGAGAGAGAGAGCGAGAGAGAGCGAGTGAGCGAGAGGGAGGGAGAGCAAGAGACCACAGACAAAACACAGAAGAAAGAGTTAAAGCCACAATGTGACATTTACACAGTATGGCCCTGCATTCCACTTTGTTTGACAAAGGAAGAGGAAAAAGTTAAAGGGGAGGGAGTTGGAGGCTCCGTCCAAAATAGCACACTTATGGGCCCTGGTCAAAAGGACTATATAGGGAATAGAGTGTCATTTGGGATTTAGACAGAGTCTTATACAATTGTGATATTCATATTTTGCTCTGCAAATTGAGCTTTTTCCACTTAGTAAACGTAGAGACATTAAAAAAAGATTGAACGGGGTCTTCAGCACCTACAAAATCATAGCATGTCATACTAAATTGATGGCGTTTCACACAATTGTGACCATTTCCGGGGACCTGTTTTGGCTCGTAAGCACTACTTAAAAAAACAACTGGCAAAAATGATTCAAAACCTTGATATGGCATCTTTAAGAGGCCGTCCCTTGAGGACAAAATCTATTTCTCCCTTGTTAGTGTGACTGTGGGGTGCCGCGCTCTCATGTAATACTGATGTTTCTCCATAGCATCTCCGGATATCTTCGGTGCTGCAAGGATACAGGGACATATCATGTCCATTAGAAAACATATCTGCAATGAAGATGCGATAAAACGGGGAGAGGTCAAATGTCGCAGTGCAACTGCAGTCAAGAGGGGTTACCGTTATTTTTCTACATGACCTTCTATTGTTGACAAGGTCAAATCTCAGAACTAAATCATGAGAGACTACCGAGATAAAGACTGTAGAGACAGTGTGTGTGTGTGTGTGTGTGTCAAAAGCAGTGTCATTGCACAGTAACTAACTCCGGAGGAGGGTTTCCTGATGCTTCGCAGGTCAGGAGGATGTCTTCAGCACCGAACACGGTGATGGACTCAGGCTGGGTGGTGATCACTGGGGGCTTTTTGACTGCGGAGGAGACACACACAGAATCAAATCAAATGTATTTATGATGCCCTTTTTACATCAGCAGGTGTCACAAAGTGCCGTACAGGAAACCAGCCTAAAAAACCTCAAAACAGCAAGCAATGCAGATGTAGAAGCACAGTGTTCATACGTACACTCACACAGTCGTACACACACACACACACACGCGCGCGCGCTACATAAACTGTGTCTGGTAGCAGTCGGTGTGTGTTTTACACAGAGCAGTGCTGCCGCCCTGTCCCTGACCTGCTGTGGTCACATGATCGGCCTCTGACTCACCACAGAGCCATATAGACACTACCTCACCGTAGAGAACCTTCACACGCTCTCATACTGTACCCACAGACACTGTGCTGCCTACATCAGACAGCCTTCACAAGAGTTCACTGGCACTGACTAGACTAGAAGCCACCGGAACCCCCCTGAATCTCAGTAGCCCTTGCTGTGGGGCTGACTAGTCACTGAAAACCCACAGAGCTAAACCCACAGCGCTAAAACCCACAGTTCTGCCTGTAGATCTGAGGCTGGCTCTTCGAGTAGAGCCCACTGCTCTGCTTACACCAGGGTTTAAACCACCGACTAGAAACCACAAGCCCTGTTTAAGCTAGAGATCTCTGGTGTTTGCATGGGCTGCGTCTCCACCTCAGCACTGTACTATAACCCCTGTGTTGACTTCCTCTGACACGCACAGACATCCGCAGGGGCCGGGAGCACACAGTCCTGAAGCCCGTAGTCCTAGTAACTAGAGCCCACAGCTTAACTGGGCTACCTATATTCGGACTCTCACAGAAGTGAATAGCCCACTGGCTAGAACCCACAGATTTACAGCCACGCGCAGGGACTGTCTCACGGAGGGACTTAAGAATAACAGTCATTTGATTTCCAAGTATCGCTGAAACTTAACGGGGAATGTAATTCCTACATATCACTTCGAGAGAGAGAGAGAGAGAGAGAGCACTGCAGGGAGAGAAAATGGTTGAGATGAGAGGAAAAGTGAGTGTTGTATGAATGCAAATGAGACACTCGTGGAATATTTAGTAGAATATATCAAGAAGAGAGGGCCCCTTGGGGACAGAGGTATTCCTCTTTTCTCTCTCTACTGTCTAACTGTACTGTTATGTCCATAAACCACTCACTCATATCAGACTTATTAAATCCTACATACTAAGGCGTGGTACAGTATTATTAAAGTGCATGGTCTTTGTGCCAAATGACACCCTATTCCCTATGTAGTGCACTCCTTTTGACCAGGGCCTATGGGAAATAGGGTGCCATTAGGGAAATATAAGTACATATTCTATACATTCTATATTCCCATAGGTTTTATGTCTCCTGTCAAGATTTCTGGTGTTCAGTTTTTTGGTGTGTGGCCTGGACATCTGTGATATATTTGTTCCAATTTCTTGACCCGCTGAGTCCTACTGTATTGTATTGGAATAGAGGTCAATGGTACTTGTTGGTTGGATTCTGATTTGACTCTGAATGAAAGAGGCAGGTCTAGTTTCACAGATATATTTACATTGTGGAACGTAGGTAGGTAAGTGGGCAAAGGAGGGCAGGGAATGGAGGGAGCAAGAAATTGGGAGATGGAAGGAGAAACAGAGGGGACGTTAGAGAGGAGAGACGGAACAAGAGACAGAGGGAGAAACGGGTAGAGATGGTGGGAGCAAATTATTAAAGGTCAAGGACAGGGAGGGAGACAGAGAGAGGGATGAGAGAGAGAGACTTAAATGATAGATTCCCTAGTGGCAGAGGTAATAAGGCTGTTTCTCAGCTGATCAGATTTGTGTGGAAGCTGCTGCAGGCGCTGCAGTGCTCCATTATTGGAAGAAGCACAGTTAGGGTACACTTGTTTTAGTGGTTCCACTTGTTTTAGTGGTTGCACTTGTTTTAGTGGTTCCACTTGTTTCAGTGGTTCCACTTGTTTCAGTGGTTCCACTTGTTTAGTGGTTCCACTTGTTTTAGTGGTTCCACTTGTTTTAGTGGTTGCACTTGTTTTAGTGGTTACACTTGTTTTAGTGGTTACACTTGTTTTAGTGGTTACACCTGGTTTCACTTGTTTTAGTGGTTGCACTTGTTTTAGTGGTTACACTTGTTTTAGTGGTTACACTTGTTTTAGTGGTTACACTTGTTTTAGTGGTTACACCTGGTTTCACTTGTTTTAGTGGTTACACTTGTTTTAGTGGTTACACTTGTTTTAGTGGTTACACTTGTTTTAGTGGTTACACTTGTTTACACTTGTTTTAGTGGTTACACTTGTTTACACTTGTTTTAGTGGTTACACTTGTTTTAGTGGTTACACTTGTTTTGGTGGTTACACTTGTTTTGGTGGTTACACTTGTCTATCGTTTCACTCTCGCTTACACACTCATTTCTTTTCCCCTCCTCTCTTTTATGCTCTCTTTTAAGCCCCCCTTTCTTTGATCTGACAACACTAGCCCCATTTTAGAGACAGGCGTGCCTCTTTTCCTCCATCTCCTCTTAATTCCCGTAGGTATCACCCTCCTCCGGGAGGGAGCAAACAAGACTCCGGCACATGGAGACTCACTGAAGTGAAGACGCCACAGTAACGCTAGATTCATTAAAGGTGCAGTGCGACGCCGAGGGTTTCTATTGTGCGCTGTGTTTGCAGGAGTCGTGATCATCTTTCTCATGGTGAAAGTGTTTACTGTAGGGCTCTTGCTGCACATCTACAAACAGAAATACCACACATCAAAGCAGAAGGAAGTGAAACACTTACATTCATTTATTTGGTCTGTTAGTCCAGAGCAGCAGAGCAGCAAGAGAGCGAGGGAGAGAGAGAAAAGGAGAAAGTCTGTTAGATAGTCAACACAGTCTGGCAGGAAATGACAGAGAGAGGGAAAAGACAGACAGACAGAGTGCCTGGACTTAGCTACCTCACAGTGCACATCAGCACGTGCCCTCACTTGCTCGGCAAATTCCCCATAATTGATGATTAAACAACAGTTACCACCCATGGGCTATAAAGCTAGGCGAGCGCAAAGCTAGTCGAGTGCAATGTTCGGTCAATGTTTTGGTTGTTGTTTGGCCGATGAATTCAGATGTGGATGGTGTATTGATTGTGGTGACCGTATCAATGACTCTGACATTAGAGAGGCTCATTAATTCAACAGGAGACACCTTGACCTTTACAATCCCCGCAATCTGACCCCCCCCTCTTCCTCCCCCTCCTTTTCCACTTCATCCCGCTGTTACTATTCAACCAGCCTCTCCTCCTCCTCCTCTCCATCCTACACTCCTCTTCCTCCTCCTCGTAACCCTTCTCTCTTAGTGACACCTTAATTCTCAGGGGGAGCTTTAATGCTTTTCATCACTGTCAAACTGTGTGTGTGTGCGTGCACACGTGCGTGCGTGCGTGTATAGGCGTGATGCGTGTGTTAGAGTGGGTGAAGGTCTGAGCGAGTCATTGATCCATGACTTAGATGAATAACAGAACAACATTAGCAGCCGCAGCAACAAACACAATTCTTTGTCTAACTCCCTCTGTCTCAAATGGCACTATATAGTGCACTCGTATGGACCGGGGCCCATAGGGTTCTAGTCAAAAGAAGTGCGCCATAAAGGGAATACGGTGCCATTTAGGATGCATCCACAATTCTTCCTCAAAGTCTGCTATTAAAGCAAAGCTGTAGGACACTCTGAATCAATTTCCCTGCAGTCCCACAAACTCAGCTGTTTTTTAATGCTCGGATATTGCGTTGAGTGGGAGGGGAGGAGACAACTCTGACCCATCACCTGCCTTCTGTGTTTGTTTGTGTTTGTGTTTGTGTTTGTGTGTGTGTGTGCATTTGCGCCTGCTTTTTCTGTTGTATAACTCAATTCCCTGCTGAATTACCCTGGCCCTCCAATCCATAATATGATTTGCACTAAGGAAACCAGATGAATAGAATGACTAATACATGAGTTGAGGTAATCAATTCCACAGTAAATAGACAAAGTATGCATACAATATAACCACAGACTGAACGCCCAAAACCTCATAACCACATTGTTAAAGATGCAGATAGAAATGCCATGGAAAGAACTTAGAATCCAGTCTGTGCTGCTCTGTACACTACATTTCTACCTGCAATACTGATGTGTGACGACATCTCAGTCATTATTTGACATTGTTATGAGCAGCGACTGTACAAGTACATTGACGTGTGAATTAAGTTAAGGCGGTGTACTCACAGTTGGGAGGTATGTGTATAGCTGCTTGGCTGAGCTGAGGAGTGTGGGATAGGAGGAGGGAGAAGAGAGGGAGAAGGAGGAGGGGGAGAGGGGTGCGTCGCCCCCTACTGCCAACCTGCTGTCGCTGCGTGCAAGGCATTGCTCACTGTCCCATCAAAGTCCCACCTGCTCAACACACACAAAACGCACACAGAGGGCAATCTGGACACACTCCTGCCGAGCGAGCGTGTGTATCAGACTCTCTATCTCTCTCTCTGTTGTCACGCCCACTCTTCCTTTTCTTCTACCTGGTTTCCTTTTGCTTTCAGCCTCTCTCTCTTTTCTCTCTCTCACTCTCGCTCAGGTCCACACCCTCCTGCTGTCTTCGTCTGAAAGATAAAAGAAGTAGGGGGGAGCAGGGAGGGAGGAGAGGAGAGGAGAGGGAGGGGCATGTGTCAGAATGAGAGACAAATTACCCTGCACCATGTGGTCAAAGACAAGAGAGAGCCAGGCAGAGAGCTAACACACACACACACACACGCACACAATAAATAAATAGATGAGCGAGACCAAACATATTCATTTCTATAAAGAGAACTAACAGTAAAGTAGAAAAGAAAGCAAGCAAATTTGGGTAATTCCATTGGTTCTTCCATAAGGGACAGTGGTCAGCCAGAGAAACAGATGGAGTCGAACTACGAGGGCGAACTAACAGACAGTCCAAGAGACCATGTGGAGCAGAGACAACAGAGGTAGATAGATGAAGCGTCGCATCGGACAATAGACAGAAGACGGTTAGCGAACCGAAAAGGCATCTGCAAGTAGACAACGTCCGGGAGATCTCCTTCAAAAATGTGAAGACCTCAAGTGTCTAGGCCACGTCTGTAGCTCTGCGGCCCGCAAGCGTGTGGTACACAAGAAAACAGAAAACAGAACAGAACGACATGGCTAATTGACAACGATTTAGATTGAGTGGTTGAGCTCTATTGAAAGCCTGGAGACTGCCCTCCCTGATTGTGATGGTGATAAGTAGCTGCTAAAGATGCGATCATCAGTCATGTTGTGGAGGCAAGGAGGCCACACAGTCTCTCCATCTGTACCCTCGGCAGCCCAGTAGGCCCACACGGAGCCACTAAGCGTGGCCTACTTTCCACTGGCACCACAGTCCACTGACTGATTGTTGAACCAGGCTCAATTGGAAGTACAATAGATGGTTGGATTGTTATTTGCTACAGTACAACAGTACATCACGACAACGGAAAGGCACTGAGAGACAGGAAGCAAAAGCTAGAGAATTAGAGGGAGACATTGGCCTTGTTACCGAGCCAGGCAAAATCAATGGTGATAAGAGCAGCTGCCAATATTGAAGATGAGTTTTGGCTCTACACACAACAGTGTGTGTGTGTATGTGTGTGTGTGTGTGTGAGTTTTGGCACCTACACCCCACTGTTAGCTGGCAAAGCCAAACTAGAGTGATGGGCAACCTTGGGGAGATGTGGGGAAGGTTGGAGGGTGGTACAGAGAGAGGGGGCGAGAGGAAGTGAAGGAAGAGAGGAGACAGGGGAAGAGAGAAAGAGAGAGGGCAACCCTGCACGAGGGAGGGGAGAGAGGAGAGGGGGAAGATGGTGGGGGAAGGAAGAGAAACAAGGGATGTTCTATTTTATCTTCTCCGGCAATGGCTGCTGGTCAGTCAGTCACACTGACGCAGACGACGGGCTCATTGTAACAGCCGCAATGGTATTATTGGAACGGTATCAATCCAACACACAGAAACCGTGTTTGATTCCGTTCCAGTCGTTACAATAAGCACCATTCTCAACGGACACCATTCAACAATATCTGGCAAAAGAACGAAAAAGACTAGGTAAAACATTTCCGGGGATTCCAAGCACTAAGAAAATAACCGAGAAAGAATGGACTCAACAATATCTGGAAAAGGTGGTAGGAGGAGTGAAAAGCATTTTAGCGATTCCAGCTCCAAACTCTGAGAGAACACATCTAAATCAACTGAGAAAGACTACGTTTAAAATAAGAGAACAACCAATAGAAGTGAAACACACCCAATGAGCCAGGGGTAAATGGTCCATTAGAGAGTCACTTCACCTATCAGTTCTATAACGGCTAGGGAATGACAGAGTGGGTGGAGGAGACGAGGGACAACCGGGGGGTGGGGGAGGAGGAGGAATGGAGGGGTCTGTTTGGGGAGGGAGTGATGGAAGGTGTGTGTGTGGTGGGGAGGGGTGCAGTGTGTGTGTGTGTGTGTGAGTGAGAGTATTGGCTCTACACACCACTGTTAACTGGCAGCGCCAAACTAGATAGATGGGTGACCTTGGGGAGAGTGGGGAGGTTGGAGGGTGGTACAGAGAGGGGGAGGAAGAGAGGCTAGAGAGAGAGGAGAGTGGGGAGTGCGGAGGTTGAAGGGTGGGAGGAAGAGAGGCTAGAGAGAGAGGAATCGAAGGAAGAGAGGAGGAGAAGAGAGTAGAGAATGAGAGAGAGGAGAGAGGGAAGGTTGTAGAGTGGTAAAGTGAAGGGGGAGAGGAAGAGAGAGGATGAGAGGAGAGGAGAGATGGCAACCCTGTTCATGAGGGAGAGGAGAAGGGGAAGATTATAGGGTGGTAAAAGAGGGGGTGAAGGAAGGGGGTGTGATGGAAGGTGACAGCTGTGACGGTAACCCCCCCCCCACACAAAATCACACACCAGGTCTCCCAATCAATGTGTGAAATCTTTCTGCTGTCATGCACACACACACACACACACACACACACACACACACACCTCTCCTCTGTCAGGCTGTGTGATATTAGTACTGGCTGATCAGAGTGCCTCTCATAGGGGGGTTCGGGGGGCCCAATTACCAGACGGGCTAGTCTGGGCTGGCCTTTAACAAATTCCATTAGCACAGGATGAATGGAACAGAGCAGAGCTGGAACTGCTGTGGGTATTAGTACAGACACACAGCCTCAGAGACACACAGTTAACGTGATAAGGTGACGCTGAGAGGGTGCTGAGTGGAGCGCCCAACGATGAATGCCACCGACGAACTGCACGCGGCTGAGCCAGGGCACTTCATTGCCAAGTAAACCCTAACACACACACACACACACACACATCTCTAAACCGAGAAAGACACACACACACACAGGGCTGACAACACAGATAAAGAGGCATGCTCCAGTGGGTCCCAGTCAGAAGGCAGGGCCCTAACAGTAGTGAGTACATAAAGGCAGTAAAGGGGAACACTATAATGGGTTAGGTGGGCAATTGGAGGGGGGCAGAGGGGAGGACAGGAGAGAAATAAGGGAGGCGTGTCATCTTCCCAAGTAATGAGACTGAACACTGGGAACTCCACCCAAACACCCTGCGATTCCACACAGAAGCACTCTCCTTCTCTTTGTCTCTCTCTCACTAGCGCGCGCACACACACACACACACCCTGTCTAGGCTGTACGGTCACTTCCCTTATCACAGGGGTGATTGATTCTGAGTCAACAGACAGACGGCTGATTTCACCACCTCTGTCAATCCCAGTGTCTCTCAGTCTGACTTTCTGCAGCTGCAGCTGATCCAATCTCAGCCCTGTTACCTGCCTCGTTGGCTCAGGGCAGAGGTCAGTAGGCACAATAGAGACGACAGCTGGGAGGTCTGGGTAACCTTAGCCGTGTAAGGGCTGTTTGTCGGGTCGGGTGTCATCCAACTTCATTTAATCTATAGTTGAAGGGAGGTGTCATGATATAAGGCTCGATGGTCAGCGGGGACAATATCATTCTCATTGTGCCATTCAGCCGATGCTTTTATCCAAAACGACTTGCAGTCACGCGTGCATACATTTTACGTATGGGTGGTACCGGGAATCGATCCCACAACCCTGGCGGGGTAAGCACCATGTTGTACCGACTGAGCCACACAGGACCACAATAGACAATAGAGCAACCACAGTCGGCTCGCGTTCCATGTAAGGGCTGTATGAAGAACTATTAACGCCATAGGAGTCTACAGACACGTCCAATGGTGTCATCATCGATCCAACTGTCATTCAATCTCTGAAAGGAGACGTCATGCTGTGATAGTCTTTCAGAAGAGAGACAGAGAGAGAGAGAGACAGAGAGAGAGACACACAGAGAGAGACAGAGAGACAGAGAGAAAGAGACAGACAGAGAGAGACAGAGAGAGAGAGGAAGAGAGACACAGAAAGAGAAAGACAGAGACAGAGAGAAATAGAGACAGAGAGAGAGAGAGACAGAGAGAGAAAGAGAGAGAGACAGAGAGAGAGAGAGAGAGGCAGACGAGCGGACGGACAGACGGAGAGATGGACAGACAAACCAGACGATGAAGATGTACTATGTGAGGGAGTGGCGCAGCAACAGTCTTCTAGAGGCAAACTGGCCACAAGCTAGCTGTGAATCAAATAATGAGGCAACAATCCAGATCAACATAAATCAATTTAGTGTGACTTGCTAGCCTGATACATAATTAACGTGGCGCATTGAGGCATTTCGCTAGATGGGAGGGGACGACAACACAAAATCTAAATGCCAGAGCAAGAGAGAATGTAAAGGCTATGTGATATCTACATTTAGGTCATTTAGCAGACGCTAAAGAGTGACTTACAGCCAGCACATTCAACTAAGGTAGGCAAAGACAACCACATCACAGTCATTCAACTAAGGTAGGCAAAGACAACGACCTCACAGTCATTCAACTAAGGTAGGCAAAGACAACGACCTCACAGTCATTCAACTAAGGTAGGCAAAGACAACCACATCACAGTCATTCAACTAAGGTAGGCAAAGACAACCACATCACAGTCATTCAACTAAGGTAGGCAAAGACAACCACATCACAGTCATTCAACTAAGGTAGGCAAAGACAACGACCTCACAGTCATTCAACTAAGGTAGGCAAAGACAACCACATCACAGTCATTCAACTAAGGTAGGCAAAGACAACCACATCACAGTCATTCAACTAAGGTAGGCAAAGACAACGACCTCACAGTCATTCAACTAAGGTAGGCAAAGACAACGACCTCACAGCACATTCAACTAAGGTAGGCAAAGACAACCACATCACAGTCATTCAACTAAGGTAGGCAAAGACAACGACCTCACAGCACATTCAACTAAGGTAGGCAAAGACAACCACATCACAGTCATTCAACTAAGGTAGGCAAAGACAACCACATCACAGTCATTCAACTAAGGTAGGCAAAGACAACGACCTCACAGTCATTCAACTAAGGTAGGCAAAGACAACCACATCACAGTCATTCAAATAAGGTAGGCAAAGACAACCACATCACAGTCATTCAACTAAGGTAGGCAAAGACAACGACCTCACAGCACATTCAACTAAGGTAGGCAAAGACAACCACATCACAGTCATTCAACTAAGGTAGGCAAAGACAACGACCTCACAGCACATTCGACTAAGGTAGGCAAAGACAACCACATCACAGTCATTCAACTAAGGTAGGCAAAGACAACCACATCACAGTCATTCAACTAAGGTAGGCAAAGACAACGACCTCACAGTCATTCAACTAAGGTAGGCAAAGACAACCACATCACAGTCATTCAACTAAGGTAGGCAAAGACAACGACCTCACAGTCATTCAACTAAGGTAGGCAAAGACAACCACATCACAGTCATTCAACTAAGGTAGGCAGAGACAACCACATCACAGTCATTCAACTAAGGTAGGCAAAGACAACAACATCACAGTCATTCAACTAAGGTAGGCAAAGACAACGACCTCACAGTCATTCAACTAAGGTAGGCAAAGACAACCACATCACAGTCATTCAACTAAGGTAGGCAAAGACAACCACATCACAGTCATTGGAATCCTTGTTCAAAATAGTTGCTATCTGCAAAATATCTAAGGCATTTGTGGCCTGCACTCCACACACAAAAAGCAACACATAATGCATTGTAGTGGCAATGTATTGGCCTATACGTGCTATTTGATACAATACAATAATAATATATTGTACGCCTGTTTAATTGTAGCCCCGGCTCCGACTGCATCAAGCTCTTGTCTGTGTGTTCACTCTGTCATACATTATATCTGAAATGGCGCCTCTCTGCTGTAAAAGCCTGTGATTAACATTAGTAAGTAGCTGGCAGCTACAATCAGTGGAAGCCTGTTGGCCCTGCCAGCCTGTCAATGGGCTCTCTGGGTATTGAAGCAGTATTGACAGGACTGAAGCACGTTCAACCGCCCTCTTATCAAAGACAGGATGGATAGAGGAGGGAGAAAAGATGGAGGGAGGGGCAGATTGGCATTTATTGCCATGAATCTTGCCCTGGAGGCAGCTCTGCAGAGTGGGCACTAGCTGGCACAGCCACAAAGTCAGATTTTAAACCTAACCCTAACCTTAACCAAACTACTAACCCTCATGCCTGACCATAACCATAAAATTAAGACCAAAAAGGACATTTTTGTTTTCATGATTTTTTATGATATAGCAGCTGGCCCGTCTAGTTGAAATTGCTCAGTTCTGCCTCCAGGGCAAGATTCATGACAATAAACTTCAACCTGCAGGGCGGGAGGGGAACACAGGAGCCATTTGAGTCCATTCTGTGTATTACAGCAATAACACATAGTCTACAATACAACAGCTCAGCTGAATAAACTCATTCTTAACTTCTAAAAAAGGTGAACGTCCTTAATACAGCTGATTCCCGTACCTGACTGTACTTTGTTATAGTATTCCACTTTTGCGTATGTGATGTGTGTGCTCCTGTGTCTACACATTTGGGGTGTGTTTCTGTGTGTGTGTGTGTGTGTGTGTGTGTGTGTGTGTGTGTGTGTGTGTGTGTATATATGTGTGTGTGTTCGCAGGTCCTGTGTCCTGTCATGGCTTCTCTTTAAATATTTAACACCTCAAGCTGTGTGAAGATGTGTAGGGGGGAGGAAGGGAGGAGGGGGAATGAAAGAGGGGATGAAATAAATGAATACCTGCCCCCCTTTACCCCTCCTTGCCTCAGGGTCTGTCTGTCTGGAAAAATCAAGAGAGCGAAAGAGACAGAGAGAAGGTACAAAGTGTGAAGAAGGGATTTAGAATCAGAGAGAAATGGAGTGAGAGGATTAGATGATGGAGAGAAAGACGGACAGTGAACAGGTTTCACTCACCAGGCAGTGAGAGCAAAGAGAGAGAGAGAGAGAGAGACGGAGCGATTAGGGGGGGGGTCAACCGACAGGACAAAATAGGAGAGGTGGGTTACGGACACGGAAAATGTTGTGGATTGGGTAGAGGAAGAGAGGAGAGAAGGAGGAGAGGGGGGGGGGCGGACAAGGGACCACATGGGATGGGGGCAACAGTAATTCAGGGACCCCCTGTAGAGTAAATTATTTATCACCTTCTCCTTCCTGTCGCGTCAATTTGCCCCAAATTCACCCAAATTCATAATTCATACTCCCCAGTGGCGTTCGGTTCTCCGTGTATTTGGTTTGGTCCCCAGGCCCGGACCTGCACTGTACCTGCCTCCCGCTCTCTCCCCGTCTGTCTGGCAGGGGTACATTTGCCCCAAATTCATCCACATAAATAGTTCATATTCACCATATATTTGGTTTAGTGCTAGACCGATCGCCTGCACTGTACTTGCCACTCTCCTATCTGTTTCTCTCCCCTCTCTCTCTCCCCCTCTCCCCCCTCTCTCCCCCTCTCCCCCTCTCTCCCCCTCTCCCCCTCTCCCCCCTCTCCCCCTCTCTCTCCCCCTCTCCCCCCTCTCTCTCCCCCTCTCCCCCTCTCTCTCCCCCTCTCCCCCCTCTCCCCCTCTCTCTCCCCCTCTCTCCCCCTCTCTCTCCCCCTCTCCCCCTCTCTCCCCCTCTCTCTCCCCTCTCCCCCTCTCTCCCCCTCTCTCCCCCTCTCTCTCTCCCCCTCTCCCCCTCTCTCTCCCCCCTCTCCCCCCTCTCCCCCTCTCTCTCCCCTCTCTCCCCCTCTCTCTCCCCCTCTCCCCCTCTCTCCCCCTCTCTCTCCCCTCTCCCCCTCTCCCCCTCTCTCCGGCAGGGTCATGTTTAATACATGAGACTGTTGCAGTGAGGCTACTCTCAGAGCTCTCCGCCCTCTCCCCCTCTCTCTCCCCCTCTCCCCCTCTCTCTCCCCTCTCCCCCCTCTCTCTCCCCCTCTCCCCCTCTCTCCCCCTCTCCCCCTCTCTCTCCCCCTCTCCCCCTCTCTCTCCGGCAGGGTCATGTTTAATACATGAGACTGTTGCAGTGAGGCTACTCTCAGAGCTCTCCGCCTGGGGAAATAATACTTGTATCACCTCTCTACCCGTTTCTACTCCTTCTGTGGCATGGCAGAAATGATGGTTACTACTCCTCTGTCATGTCTTACTGTGTGTGTGTCACAGGAGGCTGCTGAGGGGAGGACGGCTCATAATAATGGCCGGAATGGAGCGAATGGAATGGCATCAAAACACATGGAAACCACGGAAACCATGTGTCCGATGTATTTGATTCTATTCCCCGTATTCCACTCCAGCCTTTACCACGAGCCTGTCCTCCCCAATTAAGGTGCCACCAACCTCCTGTGGTGTGTGTGTGTGTGGCACTAAAGAAATATAACATTAAATGGATCAGATCTACTCCAAGGTTTTTGTATGAGGATTGTGGACCCAAATGGCACCCGATAACAGTGCACTACTTTTGGCCAGGGCCCATATAGCTCCGGTCAAAAGTAGTGCCCTATGTGCTCGGGAATAGGGTGCCATTTGGGACAGACCCGATCTGTTCTTCGGGTCAAGCACTATAGTAGAGCCCGTCAAAGAGAGAGGAGTGCCGATTTCCTTGTCACCTTTTTTTATCAACCTTCCTCTCCTCTTCCTCTTCTACCACTATCAATCCTCCAGATACACAACACCAGCCTCGAAAGCTTTTTATTTTCACCCCCACCCTTTGCTTTCACAATACAATTCTCACCCCTCCATCCATCTCTCCATCCTCTGTCTACATTCAACACTGCTCTGACCCTTCCATCTCTCCAATACACTCCTCTGACCAAATTGCCTTGGACAAAACGGATTCCTTCAATATCATCCAACTTTATTGGAAAGGGGGTTTCTTTACGACATGAAGGACCGACTCCAAAATCTCTTTAATATGCCTGTGCTTTCCTCTGCATTTAAAGGGCAATATCTAACACATGGCTGAAGAAACTGCAGGGGTGACAGTTTAAATGTAAAGGAAAGGTTACAAGAAAAAAAGAACACACTCTAAACGACACATAGAGAAGCTTATCTACCTATAGGACGACCAACAGTTGTGTAGATAAATAACACGGTTAGAAGCTCAACACACATTCAGTTGGCATTCCAGTTCCTGCTGTTGGATGTCATACAGTGTGATTATATACACACTCTCTCTCCTCTAACTATCTCCCTCCCCCCTCTCTCATTTTCCCAATCCCTCTCTCCCCTCTAAAAGCCTGTACCCCCCCCACCCCCACCCCCACCCCCTCTGGCTTGTCAGGGTTAAGGGCTAATACAAGAGTGACAAAAAGCTGGAGAAAATAAAGGTTGTCAGGTGGGACCCACTTCAGCCCACTCCACCCACTCCTTCCATGTTGTCATGACAACGGGGTCTGTCTCCACATAGCAACAGCATCCCCCTCCTGACTACACATAGAAATTCAGTTATTCATACACACGTACGGACAACCAACGTGCTCCCTCCCGGTTAGCAGTTATCACTCATAGTCACATGTAAATGCAAGCAGACAGAGTCTCAGACACACACACACACACACACTCTCTTTCAGTCTATTTTACCTCTCCCCAACTCGCTCTCAGACTTTTTATTTCGTTCTCTCTCTTGCTGTCTCTCACCCTCCATCCTATAGTCTATATACTGTCTGTCTTTACTGCAGGACAAGGGGAGCTACTGCCGGCTGGTTTGTTTACTTATTGATGTTTTCCCCCCTCAAGACAATATAAGGGGAGCAGCGGAATGGAGAGAATAAAAGAAGGGATGAATAATTAAAGTGAAGGAGTGGACTCATTAAGAGAACAGTGGGCTTCAGAAAGGAGGAGAGGAGAGGAGGATGAAAGGAGGGTAAGAGGAGAGAGGAAAGGAGAAGGGTAGAGGAGAGTGGGGCTGTACATGTGGATGGGGTGGACGAGGAGAGGGGATACATGTTGAGCACGGCCTGATGGGAGAGAAGAAGAAAGGAAAGGAACAAGGGAAGAAAGAAGAAAAAAAAAAGGCCCATCTTGAAACGAGTTAATTAATCAAACAACCAAGAAATGTTTGAAATAAAATAAAGAAAAATCCTAAATAAATCATGTTTCAAAAGTCATCAAATTGCATAAAAGACCTGGGTTGAGTGTCGGTCATGTTCCCTCCATGCATATTTATGTATTAGCAAGTGTATCATGTCTCTCTGTGTCTTCATGTCTTCGTGTGTCTCTCTTCATCAGTGTACAAGGAGTGGACAAAACATTAAGAACACCTTCCTGAATATTGAGTCACACTCCCCCTTTGTTCTCAATTGGCCTACCTGGTTAAATAAAGGTGTATTCAACTGGCCTACCTGGTTAAATAAAGGTGTTCTCAACTAGCCTACCTGGTTAAATAAAGGTGTTCTCAACTGGCCTACCTGGTTAAATAAAGGTGTTCTCACCTGGCCTACCTGGTTAAATAAAGGTGTTCTCAACTAGCCTACCTGGTTAAATAAAGGTGTTCTCAACTAGCCTACCTGGTTAAATAAAGGTGTTCTCAACTGGCCTACCTGGTTAAATAAAGGTGTTCTCAACTGGCCTACCTGGTTAAATAAAGGTGTTCTCACCTGGCCTACCTGGTTAAATAAAGGTGTTCTCAACTAGCCTACCTGGTTAAATAAAGGTGTTCTCACCTGGCCTACCTGGTTAAATAAAGGTGTTCTCAACTAGCCTACCTGGTTAAATAAAGGTGTTCTCAACTGGCCTACCTGGTTAAATAAAGGTGTTCTCAACTGGCCTACCTGGTTAAATAAAGGTGTTCTCAACTGGCCTACCTGGTTAAATAAAGGTGTTCTCAACTGGCCTACCTGGTTAAATAAAGGTGTTCTCAACTGGCCTACCTGGTTAAATAAAGGTGTTCTCAACTGGCCTACCTGGTTAAATAAAGGTGTTCTCAACTGGCCTACCTGGTTAAATAAAGGTGTTCTCAACTGGCCTACCTGGTTAAATAAAGGTGTTCTCAACTGGCCTACCTGGTTAAATAAAGGTGTTCTCAACTGGCCTACCTGGTTAAATAAAGGTGTTCTCGACTGGCCTACCTGGTTAAATAAAGGTGTTCTCAACTGGCCTACCTGGTTAAATAAAGGTGTTCTCGACTGGCCTACCTGGTTAAATAAAGGTGTTCTCGACTGGCCTACCTGGTTAAATAAAGGTGTTCTCGACTGGCCTACCTGGTTAAATAAAGGTGTTCTCGACTGGCCTACCTGGTTAAATAAAGGTGTTCTCAACTGGCCTACCTGGTTAAATAAAGGTGTTCTCAACTGGCCTACCTGGTTAAATAAAGGTGTTCTCAACTGGCCTACCTGGTTAAATAAAGGTGTTCTCAACTGGCCTACCTGGTTAAATAAAGGTGTTCTCAACTGGCCTACCTGGTTAAATAAAGGTGTTCTCAACTGGCCTACCTGGTTAAATAAAGGTGTTCTCAACTAGCCTACCTGGTTAAATAAAGGTGTTCTCAACTAGCCTACCTGGTTAAATAAAGGTGTTCTCAACTGGCCTACCTGGTTAAATAAAGGTGTTCTCAACTGGCCTACCTGGTTAAATAAAGGTGTTCTCAACTGGCCTACCTGGTTAAATAAAGGTGTTCTCAACTGGCCTACCTGGTTAAATAAAGGTGTTCTCAACTGGCCTACCTGGTTAAATAAAGGTGTTCTCAACTAGCCTACCTGGTTAAATAAAGGTGTTCTCAACTAGCCTACCTGGTTAAATAAAGGTGTTCTCAACTGGCCTACCTGGTTAAATAAAGGTGTTCTCAACTGGCCTACCTGGTTAAATAAAGGTGAAATACATTTTATTTTATTTTATTAAATCGTTGCGGCATGGACTCTACAAGGTGTCGAAAGCGTTCCACACGGATGCTGGCCCATGTTGACTTCCCACTGTTGTGTCAAGTTGTCTACTAGATGGTGGACCATTGTTGATACACACAGAAAACTGTGGAGCGTGAAAATCCCAGCAGCATTGCAGTTGTTGACACTTCAAACAGGTGAGCCTGGCACCTGCTACCATACCGGGTTCAAAGGCACTTAAAATATTTTGTCTTACCCATTCCCCCTCTGAATGGCACACATACACAATCCATGTCCCAATTGTCTCAAGGCTTCAAAATCCATCTTTAAACTATCCCCCTCCCCCCGTTCATCTACACCGTCTGAAGGGGATTTAACAAGTGACATCAATAAGGGATCATAGCTTTCCCCTGTATTCACCTGGCCAGTCGGTGTCGTGGATGTTTTGTACACTCGATGTATGTGTTACAGTGTGTCGCGTGACTCCATGTAATATCGTGCATCTTAATCCCGAGACGTGTCTCTGTGTAGGCCTGGTGCGTATCAGCAGATCAGCTGTCAACGTGTCAGTCAGCCAGTCACCAGGTCAGACGATCCTCTGGTCAGATACGGGAGAGTCCTATAGATGGACACCGGCATCCTTCGATCTCTGGTAGCCCTGTTAGTCGTGCACTTTGGCTCAAATGGACGGGAAGGTATTAGTAAGATGACCGGTCTGGGCTCTAGAGGGAGAGTTGATCACGCGACAGGCCAAAAGATGACATTTTGGCGGTAGTCGGAAGGATGAGGCGGTTAGAATAAGATCGTCAGTGATCGCCGAGGTTGCTATAACGTATATCCGGAAACAGATTCAGTCACTAAGAAGGACTGTGTGTGTGGGGGGGAGAGACAGACAACAAATTGTTGTGCTTATAAAAACTGGGGAAGAGCTTAATAAACATGCATGGAAATACTGTGATTAAAATGCATGGGATGTGGAGGCAAAATGAAAAGCTGTCAAGGCATGGAACAAACCAGCCATTTCCAGCCGGTGGGTCTCGTTAGTGTCATCATCAGAGAGACACTCTGTCTGCGTCGCAAATGGCACCATATCCCCTAAATAGTGCACTTTTTTTTGACTAGCGCCCTACGGGCCCGGGTTCAGGGTAGCACCCCTGTGTAGGAAATAGGGTGCCATTTGGGATGTACACGCTGCCTTAGGACACGCTCCCTAATTGCAGACTGACACACCCTAGCTGCCATGGAGATGAGGCACAACACACACACGCGCGCACACACACACGCGCGCACACACACACACACACACACACACGCGCAGGTGCGCGCACACACTCTGCAAAACATGAATCCAGCAAGCACATCCAGACTAAATGGCTGCTCACATGATCGTACCGGGAAACTAATCTACATGACCTGCACAACGAATGGGATAAACACAACGAGCCAAGTAGACTAGTACAGGACATACACAGTATTAAATAGGGAATATGTAAAGCTCCATACAGCAGAGATAGTATGGCCCATAATAAGGTGTAGAGATGCATTATGTACTGTGGAGGCCATACGGAAACCCATAACGAGAGGTGGAGACAGGCCATTAATATGTACAGTCATAGGCCAGGAGGTACAGTACAGAGAGGTGGTGGCATACAGAACATCCAACCCATCCAGTAGCCAATAACAAGCTGTAATGAGACCTACAGATAGGCCAGGACCGAGGTGGGTGGCACACTGAACAAAACAGGCCTCATCCTAATGCCTGGGCCTTTGTCAACATTAGCCTGGGTAAATAGGAGCAATCATGACATTATGAAATTAAGCAGAAAACCCATTACCAGTGACCTTCTCTCTCTCTCTCTCTCTCTCATATCCATCTCTCTCTCTCATCTCATCCACCCTCTACTCTCTTTCTGCCTCTCCATACCTCCCCCTCTCTTCCTCCCCGGGTCAGAGCAAACAACCTAGTTGTTTGTCTGGTTCAGATGGTAACTATGACCTTCAATTCTGTTCTTGATTCCGTTCTTTAAAAAAGACACACACACACCCATTGTATGCTGACACACAGGGTTGGGGGGGTTGATCCCTGTGTGTCTCTGTCCAATCCCTCCGTCTCTCAGAGTGAGAGAACATGAAGAGATTGGAGGACCCACGAGAGGAGAGAAAAGGCTATGGGAGAAGAAGAACGAGGGAGGAGAGTATAGAGGAGAAGAATGAGGGAGGAGAGGATAGAGGAGAAGAGCTATGGAGGAGAGGACAGAAGGAGAAGAGCGAGGGAGGAGAGGACAGAAGGAGAAGAGCGAGGGAGGAGAGGACAGAAGGAGAAGAGCGAGGGAGGAGAGGACAGAAGGAGAAAAGCGAGGGAGGAGAGGAGGAGAAGAGGGAGGGTTGTGAGGAGAGGAGAAGAGGGAGGGTTGAGAGGAGAGAGGTAGAAGAGGGAGGGCTGGGAGGAGAGGGGTAGAAGAGGGAGGGCTGAGAGGAGGAGCTAAAGGTAGACTCAGTAGACAGAGTGTCTGTCAGAGTAGGCCAGGGAGAATAGCTGACATCGGCTTCACCGTATCTCACAGCGTTAGTACTAACATCAGCCGGACAGACAGCACAACAGTGGGAGAGAAGGAACAACACTAAAACCTACCAACCAGACACCGAAACCATAAATAACACTGTAATTTACAGCCCCATAACAACAGCCAAATGAAACAACAGCACTCAAGGTGACATGGCTTGGCCTATTGGCATATTCACTAACACTGGTACGGCAGAAGCACATTGAAGAACAGCCATAAGGATAACACTATGTCATTGTAATGATACATCTATTAAGACACCTAAAGCTGAGCTCTTGCATAGCATGACATGAATGCGTTGGATGCTATGGATATATTTCATTACCCTTTAATAATGCGGTTTGGACCTGTGATGATACGGTCATGAAATGCTTATAGGTGTGTAATGAATAGATGCGTCGCGGATATATAGTCAAGGTAAATTGTTACCGCACTCACACAGAATGCCATGGAAAACCTTAAAGACCTGAAGAACAGGAGCTGGAAGAGCAGTATAACCAACATCACCACGAGATGAAGGACCCGTTACCTTTATTGATCTCATTTAGCTGAGAATTGGGGCTACAGCAATGAGAACAGGCCGTGAGAACAACCGGCATTGTATGCTGTGAGTGTATGTATGTGTAGGTTGCATGGTGTGTGTGTGTGTGTCCCCAGGGTTAGGTGATAAGTGGCCCGTGGCGTGGAACGGAACACACAGCTGCCACCGCCACCACCTGGTGTGACACGCAAGGCGCACGCACACACACACACTTGTTTCCACAGGGACCACCGTCAAGCCAGACACGCCCCGAGGAGAGGACTAGGCCGTGTGACGGATGATGTCACCCCTTAAGACTGTGACCTGTAGCCTTTAACCCCTACACACAACAGGTCAGCCATCTGAGACTCTCTGAGGCACCAAGGTCACGTAAGGCCGCCCAGCGGCCCCGTAATCACATCACTCATATAGAGGCAGGCCAACTATCAGCAGAAACACTAGGGTGATGGGAGGGGGTTTTGTTTTCTCAAGGAATATCTGCAGGATTCTCTTGCAAATGATATCTAATCCCAGTGGGACTAAACCTTATAGTATAAAGGTTAAACAGAAAAATAATTGGATGTAATCATGCATTTTGATTATTTTTTTTCCTTACCTTTAAAGAGTTAGACATTTTGGGGGGAGAATTTATTCCGTGTGAATGTTTGTTGTTGTTGCTCTATTTCACACAGCTCATTGTCAAGCATACGCTTCCCCTCCAGCTTAACTCTTGGGCGTTCATACACGCTGGTAACATTTGCAAGGTCTAGCTAGATTAGACTTAATCGCAGTCAATTCCCCCTCAACCACCACATGGAAATGAGCTGTAGGCAGGACAAGGTCAGGAGGAGGAGAGCTTTTCTACAACATTTGCATGGAGGCTCAGTGGCCAAACTACCAGGAAAATGACATGCACGGACAGGCACGCACGGACACGCATGCTGTGCGGCGCATGGGCATGTTTCACGCCCTGACCTGAGAGAGCCTTTTTATGTCTCTATTTTGGTTTGGTCAGGGTGTGATTTGGGTGAGCATTCTATGTCTTGTTTTCTATGTTTCTTTATTTCTATATTTTGGCCGGGTATGGTTCTCAATCAGGGACAGCTGTCTATCGTTGTCTCTGATTGGGAATCATACTTGGGTAGCCCTTTTCCCCCTCCTTCAGTGTGGGTAGTTATCTTTGTTAGTGGCACTATAGCCTTGTTAAGCTTCAGGGTCGTGCCTTTGTTTTGTTGCCGACATTTTATATCAATAAAAGAAAATGTACGCTCACCACGCTGCACCTTGGTCCACTTCTTTCGACGGCCGTGACAGCATGCCTGTCTATCTAACACACATACGCATACTCGCGCGCACGGACGTGCGCAGATGTGCGCCAACGTATGCAGGCACACACAGGAGACGACGCAACATAAATGATTGCATGATCATATGATTGCAATCCCTGTTTAAATACCTTCCTTAAGCTACAATTGAAAATGACACGTATTACAGTAGTTCCAGAAAAACTATTACCCTACATAATATGACCATTTCAAAGAACAAATCCCCATCCTGTCTTTAATAATCTCTAGAATGACATTAGCTAAAGTAATCCCAGAAAATGTACAACCACATCACATTAAGCCAATAAACCCTTTCCCATCATCCTACCTTTCAAAGGGTCTAGAATCGCATTTTTTTGTAGTTGCAGTCAGAAAACAACCATATTCCATATGTACAGTATACTTCCAGAAATCACATTAGACCAATAAACCCAATAGGAGGATATCTAGAAAAGCTGCTCTGGCTTGACTTTCATCATCACCACATAGCGATGAACCAGATCAGACAGACAGTACTTGTCCTCTGCTAGCCCCACTGACTTTGTTCAAAGTTGCACGAGCAGCACTTAGTGCCTCTGATCTAATCACACAGACACGCCTGGTGGGAATAGAGAGGAATGGAGGAGAGGGAATTGAGGAAGAGAGGAGATATCCCTACATTTACAGGTGTAGAAATCCGGATCAAATTAAGATCCTACGGCAGGGAATTTAATCCTGCGGCGAGAAGAAATATTCATTATTATGTGGATTATAATTCATTACAGGTTTTGTTTTGTAGGGTTTGATAATTTTTTTTTCTGAAAGGAAATTAAGTCTGAAATTTCAAAGTGGAAATTTCAAACTTCAGATACAACTACACGACACGTTTGACATTTCCTTCAACAGGGCAATCAAATTCAGATCCTACATCTGTTCAGGCAGTCTACTGAGAGAAAGGCAGAGGGACGATGGGAGGGAGGGAGAGAGATGGGTGGAAAGTACAATGTGTGCGAGTGTATTCCGTGCTTGTGTGTGTGTGTGTGTGTGACAGCTCAGAGGAGAACGCCCCACCAGAACTATTGCCTCTGCTCTCATTCATCTTCATCTGCACCACAGAATATTACACTAAAGTCTCCCGAGTGGCACAGTGGTCTAAGGCACTGCAGCACAGTGCTAGCTGTGCCACTAGAGATTCTGGGTTTCGAGTCCAGGCTCTGCCGGCCGCAACCGAGAGACCTATGGGACGGCGTACAATTGGCCCAGCGTCGTCCGGGTTAGGGGAGGGTTTGGCCGGCAGGGATGTCCCTGTCCCATCGCGCACTAGCGACTCCTGTGGCGTGCCGGGCGCGGTGCACGCTGACACGGTCGCCAGGTGTACGGCGTTTGACACATTGGTGCGGCTGGATTCCAGGTCAGGTGGGCATTGTGTCAAGAAGCAGTGCGGGCTTGGTTGGGTTGTGTTTCAGAGGACCCACGCCTCTCAACCTTCGCCTCTCCTGAGTCCGTACGGGAGTTGCAGCGATGAGCAAAGACTAACTACCAATTGGACACGACAAAATTGGGGAGAAAACAGGGGTAAAAAAATATATAAATATATATGTATATATATATATATAGTTGAATTCGGAAGTTTACGTACACCTTAGCCAAATACATTTAAACTCAGTTTTTCACAATTCTTGACATTCAATCCCAGTAAAAAATTCCCTGTTTTAGGTCAGTTAGAATCACCACTTTATTTTAAGAATGTGAAATGTCAGAATAATAGTAAAGAGAATTATTTATTTCAGCGTTTATTTCTTTCATCACATTCCCAGTGGGTCAGAAGTTTACATACACTCAATTAGTATTTGGTAGCATTGCCTTTAAATTGTTTAACTTGGGTCAAACGTTTCGGGTAGCCTTCCACAAGCTTCCCACAATAAGTTGGGTGAATTTTGGCCCATTCCTCCTGACAGAGCTGATGTAACTGAGTCAGGTAACTGAGTCCTTGCTCGCACACACTTTTCAGTTCTGCCCACAAATTTTCTATGGGATTGAGGTCAGGGCTTTGTGATGGCCACTCCAATACCTTGACTTTGTTGTCCTTAAGCCATTTTGCCACAACTTTGGAAGTATGCTTGGGGTCATTGTCCATTTGGAAGACCCATTTGGAACCAAGCTTTAACTTCCTGACTGATGTCTTGAGATGTTGCTTCAATATATCCACATAATTGTCCTTCCTCATAATGCCATATATTTTGTGAAGTGCACCAGTCCCTCCTGCAGCAAAGTACCCCCACAACATGATGCTGCCACCCCCATGCTTCACGGTTGGGATGATGTTCTTTGGCTTGCAAGCCTCCCCCTTTTTCCTGCAAACATCACGATGGCCATTATGGCCAAACAATTCCATTTTTTTTTTCATTAGACCAGAGGACTTTTCTCCAAAAAGTACAATCTTCACCGCCATGTGCAGTTGCCAACCGTAGTCTGGCTTTTTTATGGCGGTTTTGGAGCAGTGGCTTCTTCCTTGCTGAGCGGCCTTTCAGGTTATGTCGATAAGGGACTTGTTTTACTGTGGATATAGATACTTTTGTACCTGTTTCCTCCAGCATCTTCACAAGGTCCTTTGCTGTTGTTCTGGGATTGATTTGCACTTTTCGCACCAAAGTACGTTCATTTCTAGGAGACAGAATGCGTCTCCATCCTGAGCAGTTTGACGGCTGCGTGGTCCCATGGTGTTTATACTTGCAAACTATTGTTTGTACAGATGAACGTGGTACATTCAGTCATTTGGAAATTGCTCCCAAGGATGAACCAGACTTGTGGAGGTCGACAAAAAAAAATCTGAGGTCTTGGCTGATATCTTTTGATTTTCCCATGATGTCAAGCAAAGAGGCACTGAGTTTGAAGGTAGGCCTTGAAAAACATCCACAGGTACACCTCCAATTGACTCAAATGATGTCAATTAGCCTATCAGAAGCTTCTAAAGCCATGACATCATTTCCAAGCTGTTTAAAGGCAAAGTCATAGTGTATGTAAACTTCTGAACCAGTGGAATTGTGATGCAAAAAGTGAAATAATCTGTCTGTAAACAAGTGTTGGAAAAATGACTTGTGTCATGCCCATAGTTTGTTAACAAGAAATTTGTGGAGTGGTTGAAAAACAAGTTTTAATGACTCCGACCTAAGTGTACTGTATGTAAACATCCGACATCAGCTGTATATGTATATATAACAATATCAGATTGCCTGTTTTTTTCCCAGCACAAAATACAACCCCCCACATGCGCGCAAACACACACGCCACCAAACCGACATTAGATCATATGGTTTGAGATATTGTCTGACAACTGAAGTTGGTTTAAGGGGATTTGCCTGTCATTCAAATGCTTTTCAGAGAGAATAAAAGAGGAGGCAGGTAGTTTGCATGGCGGTGAACTGAACGAGCTAGGCTGCAGGGCTAGGATCAGGATGATGCTGTTAACCGGTTGGTAAGCATGGGAGTGTGTGTTGACTTAAAGGGCTGGTGGAGATCTGTAGCGCACCATCGCATGACTCATTCTGTTTGTTTTAGTGTGTGAGTGAGTGTGTGTGCAACTGTCAGTGTTAATTTCTGCACGGTGTACCAATGCAAGGAATCAATACCGCCCTCCCCTTTTCCTCACCCTGTCATCACCATGGCAACCCCTTGACTCAAGCCACAGCATGCAGCAATATTTCACCCTTCCCCCCCATCCATCCCCCACTCCGAATCTCTCTCCGTTAACTCCCTCTTGTTCATCTCGCTCTACTTCTTCTTTCTACCTTCATCTCTCATCGCCTTCATCTCCCTCACTCTTCCTCTCCATCTCCGTCTCCTCTCGCTCCTCTCTAATATCGGTCTTCATGTTATCTGGAGTTGAGAGATCTTTTTCTCATATCTGACATTTTCCCCCATCTGCTGTATATCTCCTATTTGCTCTCTGTCGCTCTCTCAGCATAATATCCCCCTCTCACTCCCTCCCTCCCTCCCTCACTGCAAAGCTCGCTCACTCCTTGCTTCAGCTCCCTACAGCGAGTCACTCCCTCTCTCCTTCTCTACGCCCCTCCCCCAACTCTCTCCCCCTTCCTCCATCTCTTCTAGTCTATCGGGCCCGTGGAACAGCATGTGGTATTCTACGGTACATTACATCTTCATTAAAGACCAGAGAACAGCCGATTCAGAGCTTTAATCAGAGGTAACATCATATTAACCCCAACCATCCACCCCTATCAAGCTTTTCTCACACCATCCATCCAGGCAATTACAGCCAATTCATTTCCACAGCACACAGAAAATTTGTGATCGGAATTTTAACAACCACATGGTTAAATCTAACACTTTCTTTGAAATGATATGTGACCATTTCATATAGTGTTAAACTAGAATTCTTCAGTGTTGATAAACTAACACCCCTGGAGTGTTGGGTCCCTGGGTGTTGCAAATTGACATAAATTAACACTTTATTAGAGCTGATGCTGTAACACTTTCTCAGCGTTAGGGAATAACATATGTAGTGTTAGCATTTATTAGGGTATAAAACCTTATTTGCATATTTCCCAGGGTGCCTTTCGAGTGAATGTTAGAGTAGCCCGTCCATGATTGTGTTTGTAAGTGACAGAGACGGGGGCTGCGTTTCAGACATACCCTCCTCCACTTACCCTCGCCTTATGCCCTTGGGGGAATCCCTGCAACCATCTTTGTCGTTGGTCCAAATGATTAGCCAAGCAAAGGGAACGTGTGGCAACGTGAGACCCTCAGCCCTCGTTTTTGATTGAGTTTGCGAGTGTACAGTTATGTTCACTCCGGTCAGCTAAAACTTTAAACCAACATTAATATGGGGAAGTCAACATACAAGTGTATGCGGCAGCGTAGCCTAGTGGTTAGAGCGTTGGACTAGTAACCGAAAGGTTGCAAGGTCAAATCCCTGAGCTGACAAGGTACAAATCTGTCGTTCTGCCCCTGAACAGGCAGTTAACCTACTGTTCCCTAGGCCGTCATTGAAAATAAGAATTTGTTCTTAACTGACTTGCCTAGTAAAATAAAGGTAAAAAGTACAAACTAATGTAAATCATTTAGAAATTGTGCTACTAATTACATTTTGTTTGTTTAGCTTTTGGAAACAACTTTCCCTGACACTTATACATTGTAATTTTCGATTTACCTGATATAAGTAGGATGGCTAACATTCGGTGTCTGCGGATGCGTTGGCTTCTAGCCAAGATATGAAACGCAATCATAATTGACTGCAGAGCGTATAAAGGCACGCGCAACAGTTCCGCGTTGACTGAAAACACAACTGTGGTATGAACGAATGACACATTTCCGGGCAAGAGCGGGTACATGTAAAATTAAATCATTCTTCCCTCGCCCTGCAAGTGTCAACTCGTCAGGCGTCATGATAAGTCATCAGAAGTGTCCACTTAATTTGAGGGCTGAGGGGAGAGGGTGTGCCTTTTAAGTGTTTGGAATGCAGCCATGGCTGTTGCGTTCATAAATGTTCCGTCTTGAAGCCTTCACCAATTGACTGCCGAAGTGAATGTGTTTGAAATAAAAAGCAAAACCTTCATGACCGTGCATTCTACATTTCATGAGGCCTTTAGTTATGATCTAGTCTTCCCCCAACATTGTGGTCTGAAAATCCTGGCTCGTGAGCCATATCAGACCTGCAAGTCACAATATGCTGGCTTGTGAAGTAATATTTACTATTGGAATCCGGCCATAACTGTTTATCACCCCACAATCTGCATCCAGAATAACTGCTGTGGTGAAGAACTCATCAAACAAGACTACCTAAACCATATCAACTGGAACAACCATTTCAGTATTGGGTGCAATAATCAATCAATCGAATGTATTTATAAATCCTTTTTACATCAGCAGATGTCACAAAGTGCTGTACAGAAACTCACCCTAAAACCCCAAACAGCAAGCGATGCAGATATTAGAAGCACAGATGAGTTTAGAATTGAATTTGTTTCGAATTTTTTATTTGATTTATCTTCGATCAAATCATCAATGTGCATGCAGAAACATAGATATTAAAACAAACTGTAAAAAATAAAAAAAATAAACCTGCAACAAAGCATGCTGGGAAATATAATAATCAGGATCCTCCCACGGAAATAAACTCAACACAGTTGAGTAACAACACCACCAAGCGGTGTTGATTCCACTGTGATTCAAACGACTCTTCATTGACTCACTGCAGGCGGCGTCAATTTCAATCCCACTGGTGTTGACCCCACTAGAATCAACACTCGGATATAACACTTTTCACCTCAACACCGAAATGTTGGTGTGCATCAACAACAGAGCAGAGCATTCGATTGCTTCGTAGGTGGCCTCATGCATGCGCGCGCGTGTAAGTGTGTATATCTATGCATGCGCGCGTCTGTGTGTCGACACAACCTCCGCTCCAGCCTATAACTCCCATTAATATCTGTTATCCTTATCATCATCATCAACAACAGTACATGATGAGCGCAGCAGCAAATTCAATCATTACCAATAGAGACCGCTGAGGGGAGTCTATTTGAGGCGAAGCAGTCTTGTCCTTTCCACAGTGTCCGACCGAGTCCCGAGTGGCCCCCTATTCCCTTCATAGTGATGGGCTCTGGTCAAAAGTAGTGAATAAGGGGGCCATTTGGAACGCAGGC